>NC_137605.1:36468232-36473232 GCF_963280865.1 Gymnoscopelus braueri | reverse complement strand
TATGTTTTTTTTAAAGTTAGGGGTGTACAATGGTTGGTCCACAATATTACTTTTCTTTAAGTGAACTTCCATCAATGTGATGACCACTGTGACCACACCGCCCACTTCACACTGGGTGTGATTTTTGTATTGCTTATTGTCTTTCATGTTTGTTTGATAAGAGCAACTGTGGTATACATTTTCCCCTCGGACGACTGTATCTATTCTATTCACAGAAAAGTCTGTCAGATAGATAGACGGACTTGTGCTGAGCATTTCTGGGGATTACGATGTCAAACCATTGAGTTGATTGTGGCTTTAAATTGTGTTAAAGCAAGAAACTTCAGCCATTCTCCAATCTACAAAACTAAACAAAAAAGCTAAACAAGAACAGAAATAGATGTTAATTGTAAGAATAACACAATCTGTGTACAGTGTGTTTGTTGAAGCCCTCCAACATTGCAAGTCATTAGTGGGTGTTTAACTGGCAGAGCCTTCTCAATCTGCTGATGCAAGAAGAGGCAATGGCTGGCATTAGAGCTCAAGCTGCCTCCCCTCCGCGTCCATCTCTCTGTCTTTTCAAGTCTCTCACAGACTCTATATGTCTCCCTCGCTCATTATATAGCTCCCGCTCACATTCTTTGATGTTGCCATTTCCCTGTGACTTCGCAAGTGTTTGAACTCCAGCTGAACTCAATTTCCCCTCAAGACGGCTTCGGAGGTGATGGAAAAAGCAACAACTCCATCTGTATTCTAGGACAGTGGCATGCACATATGTTTTATCTGATGCTACTAATGCCTCGTGATATGTTCAAACATGAACGACAGTGGGAGGCAAGGTCCTGCTCCTCAGATAACCAACGACTGCATGTATGTATGTATGTATGTATGTATATGTATGTATGTATGCATGTATGTATACTGTTTATGTGTGTGTGTGTGTGTGTGTGTGTGTGTGTGTGTGTGTGTGTGTGTGTGTGTGTGTGTGTGTGTGTGTGTGTGTGTGTGTGTGTGTGTGTGTGTGTGTGTGTGTGTGTGTGCGTGCACGCGTGTGTGTGTGTGTGTGTGTGTGTGCGTATACATACAGTGTACATTCTGTAAGTGTGTGAGAGGGAGAAAGATAATACATCTCATCATCTCATTTATTTTTTATGTGAATGTTTTTCACTGCATTTTACTGCAAGTGTTCTTAACCCATTTTGACAGTCAAAGTAAACTCACCAACATCCACTTGCTACTACAATGTACCAAGTAATAATTAAATAAGTGTTTCATTACACCCCCACACGTCTACATCCCTTCCACACTCCACTCCTCCCCGTCAATAACTTATCTTCCATACAGATGCCACTTAATAGTCCTCTGTTCAATATGGCCTTTAATTGACACATGGCGAGGGCATCATGGGTCACACACACACACACACACACACACACACACACCCACACCCACACCCACACCCACACACACACACACACACACACACACACACAAATATACACACACACGCGCGCATACACACAGAGACAGGGGTGGTGCATCTGCTCTCTAATTAAGATGAGAGGGGCCCCACAGACATGGCATGAATCAGAGATTGGGCATAAACACGTTCATAAGTACACACACACACGCGCGTGCACACACGCACACATGCGCGCCCACACACACACACACACAAAACTGAGAATTGTTGATTATCCATGGGGTAGGCGCCTGCCTCCTGCTGTCAGCCTCAGAGAGCTGGGGAGCTAGGGGAGAAAAACAGGGACAGACAGACAGTCTGTCTGACAACCACTTCAGCCCCATATACATTTCAGCCATTTGAAAATAGTCGATCTGCAAGATATTTTCAAAATATTTGCATACATTTATACATTTGAAAACTTGTGAAATGGGACATTTTGCATAATGAGTACTTTCTACAATTGGTACTTTAAGTACATTTTGATGCCAATACGTGGCAGTAAAAAAAATTATTACGGAATTTTACGTAATATCATATATTCTGAATCTCTGCTCCTGTATTTTCAACTGGGTATAACAAGCGAATGGGAATCGCGATGACATTTTTTTTTTTTTCACGGAAGCATAGTGAAACCCTCTGTGATTAGGAACCATCAGGGGATCGATCATACTGGAGATAAATATTCTGTGACTACTTGAAAAGGTAAGAAAATCGCAAAATCCTGTCAGTCTGGGCTTTTTGGGCCTTTTTTTTTTGTGCCAGTGAATGAGTTAAGTACAAAATGTGAGTACTTCTCCCACCACTGGAAGGCACAGAGACACTGTGGACAGGATGTGCGTCTCCATGATCACATGGCCAGAGTGGAGAGCGTTCAGTCCACATGCGCACCTGACCTGTACGACTCAGTGTAAAGCCGGGGATGTACCGGTGATGTAACATCAGGACAGAGTTATACAAACAGTGGAATGACAGACAGTTCTACCGTGCTGCCGTTACCGCAGCACCAAGCAATCACTGCACCAGAGACTTGGTGTGCTCTGTCAATAGAAAAACAACAATGATGCACAATTACCAACACATGACTGGAAGAGAGGTGAACGTCAAACATCACTCGCTCAGACGCAGAGAGAAGGCAAGGAAGCACGTGGCTGCTGGTGTTACACAACTTACCAACTGTAGGCCAAACACACACTCTGCATATCAAACCAACAGTGGTGGAAAGTAGCTAAGTATACTCAAGTACTGTACTTAAGTAAAATGACTAGTTACTTTGTAGATGTTGATTATTATTACAAAACATACATTACCCACTTCAGCCCTATGTGCATTTAGGCCATTTGAAAATAGCTGATCTACAAGCTCACAATGCGTCGCGATGCGACACATTGTGTACTTGTAGATCTGCTATTTTCAAAAGATGTTTATACACTTGAAAACTTAAAATGGGACATTCTGCATAATGAGTACTTTTACTTTTGGTACTTTAAGTACATTTTGATGCCTTTGAACACTTTTGTACTTTTACTCAAGTAGATCTTGAATTCCGTACTTTTACTTGTAGTATTTCTATATTGCAGTATTGACACTTTTACTTAAGTAAAACATTTGAGTATTTTTTCCACCACTGCAAACCAATACAAGAAGACTAAAACTAAACTAAAACAGACAACCAGGAAAGAATAGAGAGAAATGATCTGTAAACAAACAAACCGTACAATACCAGCAATTCTAGGATAATCTAAAGAGCAGCCCTACACAGTAGAATCCTCAGTGTTAACATATCTAGGAGAGTGTAAAATTGTAGATTAGGATCTCCTCCAGGCCGGAACGGTTTATGTTTTCACCCCTGTCTGTGAGTCTGTCTGTCAGTGAGCAGCTAGTCTCGGACACCGCTGGACCGATCGGCATGAAACTTTGCACAAGCACTCCCTGTAGGCTAAAGAAGAACCTCCAGCAGAATTTTCAAATCGGCCACAAATGCTACAAATGTAACTGTTTGTTGCAAAAACATAACCCCCCCCCCCCAACAAATTAAGCACAAATGGTCTCCTGAGTCATGTGACTATAGTTTGACTGTAACTGCAACATTTGGGTGGGGAGTATTTAAAAAATGCATATAACATGGACGCAACATCCGATGATCCCCAAATTGGAATTGCATGTTGAGGGGCCTATTATAGAGCGCACCACAAACGCTTGCACACAAACAGTTGTACCGTCTGTCGTACAAACTCTATTTGCCACTGCAGCTTCCTCGTTTCCTGAGGGCTGCACCCCACGACTGACACAGCCCTGGGTAGGCAACCTGGCCTAGCCGCGATCCGCACTTCCGAGGAGTGCTCTCATCTACTTATACATGCACACCCTCATAGTCAAGTCAACACTGAGGATTTGACTGTGTACTGGTGTGCAGGACCTTCAACAGAATGTAATAGGTAGTGACTGCAAAGGCATTCACATCCTCCAATTTGAAACTCCTGCACACACACACACACACACACACACACACACACACACACATGCATGCGCGTGCCCGCACACACACACAGACCTACAGTATACAGTACTTGAACACACACTGGAGATGTCTAGGTTTAATGATCTGGAAGGATACAGTAAACTCAGGGAATAGGGGAATAATCTGCACATCTCTACAGGCTGACACAGGACCAGCACTCAAGAACACTATTTCTATTCCCATTCGTCATGCCCTCATCTCTCCCTCTGTTTCAATATTCTAGTGGAAACCCTCTTTTTCCTTCCGTTCTGGCTTTCAATTTAATTGGGCCTCATCCAAATCTGACAGACACACACACACACACAGACACACACACACACACACACACACACACACACACACACACACACACACACACACACACACACACACACACACACACACACACACACACACACACACACACACACACACACACACACACACACACACACACACACACACTATAAAGTATCTGTTTAAAATCCATGCAGTTGGAATACAGAGGGAAAGTAATTGATTTCAGAAGATATATAGCATGAGTTTTATGGTTGTATTGATGGATGGTATGAAAGTGTTTCATTTTACAGTATCACATCAAAAACTACAATCACAAACCAAGACACTGTTTTGATGCATGTTATAGACTGCCTGTTAGCATAGGAAGCTGAATAAGGTTTAAATTGAACCATTTTTTTCTTTTCTTTTTTCTGCCTTCATTGATACAGTACTGTATATAGACAGGAAATGGGGAGAGAAAGACGGGGAGTGACACGCAGCAAAGGTCGTCGGGATAGGGATTCGAACCCGCGACAAGGTGACAGGCCCGGACCAACAGCAGCCCACTTAACGTTTTTGGCAATAACTCTTGAACCGTAGCTCGTACAATACAAATATTTTTTCCCTGGGTTACTTGGATTCTCACTCTCCATGTAGGCCCCGGCCTCTTGTGCCAGATTGCATTTTCCGCCATTATGCATTTTCTTCAAAACACACATTTTGCTACGACTCCTACAGATTTTGTCCAAAACTCAAACAAACTGGTACACATTATCTCTG
>NC_137605.1:36418232-36465732 GCF_963280865.1 Gymnoscopelus braueri | reverse complement strand
ACAGAGAGAGAGAGAGAGAGAGAGAGAGAGAGAGAGAGAGAGAGAGAGAGAGAGAGAGAGAGTGTGTGGTGTGTTTATGTGTGTGTGTGTGTGTGTGTGTGTGTGTGTGTGTGTGTGTGTGTGTGTGTGTGTGTGTGTGTGTGTGTGTGTGTGTGTGTGTGTGTGTGTGTGTGTGTGTGTGTGTGTGTGTGTGTGTGTCTGCAGTATCAGCATGTACATGTAAAGCATGGTGTTCCTGCTATTAGCCATGCAGGGCAGACATCCCTGCTAACCTTTCCCTAGAGCAATTTAAGAGCAATTTAGAAACACTTTCACACTTTAATGCCTTTAACGCTGCGCCACACACACACACACACACACACACAGACACACAGACGCGCACACACACACACACACACACACACACACACACACACACACACACACACACACACACACACACACACACACACACACACACACACACACACACGTATGCTACCGCAGTGAGCGTTATGGAGCTGTGACAGAAAACACAGGTCAGCAAGTTGTGCTGTTACTAATCTTACAGCATCTGATGTGAGATTAATATTTAATAATATGGCTCAACTGCAGTATGAGAGAGAGAGAGAGAGAGAGAGAGAGAGAGAGAGAGAGAGAGAGAGAGAGAGAGAGAGAGAGAGAGAGAGAGAAGATACACGTTAGAGATGAAGAGGCAGCACACAGCAGGCATGGAATGCAACAAAACCCAACTGAACAATGATCTAGTTTTCCATGCAGCCACATTGTGAGGCAGATAGGCCAGGCTTGTGAAAACATGTGCTGAGCTCCAGGAACTACAATAAAACGAAATCTCAACCACTTAAATCCTAGGTAATATGGGAAAGAGACAGAGAGAGACTCCTGACAAAACACACAGCAGCTGACCACTCTTTTACGTATATAATATTTCTAGAATGTGTTTTGTCAGTGTGAGCAGCTTTATTGAAGGATGGGTAAAAACATCAACATCAACCTGCAAAGCACACCCTCTCGTTTAATATTGCAATTACAGCATTTATCATTAAAATAAAACATATCAAAATATATCAAGGCTCAGTGGCAGAGTAATAAAACAAATTCAGACGGCTTATAAGAGGCACATTTGAAAATATTAATATTGTCACAGACTTGTTTTTTATCATTATGTGTAAAGATCTGGTCTGCACAGGCCAAAACTCGGCCTGTAGTGTTCGAGGCCGGCGCGACCCCAAGCCGACAAGGGTCTGCAGTTTAATAGCCTGAGCCTTACCCCAGGCCCGACACCAAGTTCATTTAATCTCTCTCTGATGTGCACTTTGTCTGATGCGGCAGGGCGCAACTCTTTGATGCACGCTTACTCGTCTGATATTTGCAAAAACATACATGCCACTTAACTTAACTTAACTCTTACTTAAAGGAGAATTCCGGACAAATTAAGTGTTATCTTTGATGTCTCGTTACTCACCTACCGATGTGAAAAGTAGCGTTCTTTTTTTTCATATATTCCCCTGTCGTCATTTTTTAAACACCCTCCGTTGTTATAATGGGAGCGTGAGGGTTAGTGAAGTTCGTCTATTATAACCGACGCAATGTTATTTTTTTCTCTACTACGATTCATTGTAGAGTCTCATGATAGTCAAACATGCGCTGAAAATTCCTGCGAGCCTGCCGTTAATGGCGAACGATTTAACACTGGTTGCTTGTTTCCAGAATCTGGCAACACGAGTTGCCAGGTTCTGGAAGAAACAAGCAACCAGTGTTAAATCGTTCGCCATTGACGGCAGCCTCGCAGATAGTTTCAACGCATGTTTGACTATCATGAGACTCTACTATGAATACTAGTAGTGAAAAAAACAACTTTGCGTCGGTTATAATAGACGAATTTCACTAACCCTCACGCTCCCATTATAACAACGGAGGGTGTTTAAAAAATGACGACAGGGGAATATATGAAAAAAAAGAACGCTACTTTTCACATCGGTAGGTGAGTAACGAGACATCAAAGATAACACTTAATTTGTCCGGAATTCTCCTTTAACTTAGCCAAGAGGTAAACTCGTTGTAGATTTATTAAACATAATAATATAAAGTGCCACTGACAAAAATGCTCACATAACTCATTCTCTGCCATTGACGTGTTTGACGTGTTTTGGTGCTTTCAGTGTTTTTCCACTAGATGGCGCTCTTCGCTAACACATGAGTGACCATTTCATCCTCAGTCACACAGATCCAGGAGATCACGTGATTGCAAGATTTCCACCACCATTCACTTCCTTGTTATTCGATTTGTAAAAACGCCTGTATCTCGCCTCCCAGGTTTTACTCTGCATTTTTGACTAGACATGCTATATTCAACGGCCTATAAGAAGCAAACGGGGGGGTCGCGATGAAATTTTTTCTATCTTTCGCGGAAGCACAGTGAAACCCTCTGTGTTTAGCAAGGATCGGCGGATCGATCATACTGGAGATACATATTCTGTGACTAGTTGAAAAGGTTAGGAAAACGAAAAATCGCTGGCAGTGGCTGATTCATTTATTTATTTACTCTGGCAGTGAATGTCTCTGGCGACTGTCCATTACAGAGACATGTAAGGAGCCTGCCTTAGCATGCCGTAAATAATAAAGCCAAGTGTTACATGATCCAGCAGCAAATAAGTAATTAAAGATTTATGGTCTACCTTCTTTGGTGTCAACTGTGTAGAACGAATCCAGACAACATCATTCTGATCGATGTGTCAAACGTTACCCCCCCCAAAAAAAAATATCCTTTGAACTGTATAGTCATACTTGTATTATAATTGGCCTTATATGATCCTCATTCACTGTTTATTTTGTGCCGCGAGCACTGTGCATCGCATCCACCAACACCGTCTCACTACCAACCAGTCAGGCTTCAGAGACGAGATGAGAGTTACTAACGTAACGTAACCCAGAGTCATTGAACTCCAGAGAGAGAGAGGTTCAATTTACTGGTGAATACCGCCATGCGATGATTCGACAAGAGTTATTAACGTAACTGGGACTGAATGAGCTGGAGGCCAACCCATGCCCGACCTATGAAGAAAGGCCTGGCCCCAATCAACGGGTCGGTCCAGGGCCCATCAGGGCAGACCTCTATGTGTGCACTCACCATGAGACCCAGACTACTTTACCAAAGTGAGTGACACCCAAAGCCACAACACCAGAGCGAGCAACCACGATCTGGTACCCTCCCCACAAGGCGCCACAAGGGGGCGATGCCCCCTCAACCGGACCGTCCCGCCCCCCTCAGTCAAGATGGATGTGAAAAATATTTTTTTCAGATGAAAATAAAATCAATAATACAATATACAACTCCCTTGTGTGCTGGATTGGTTTTCTAGTGATATTACAATAGCTACAGTGTCAGTAGCAAGGTTTTTAGTCAAGGACAGTCTGTTATGCAAATATATAAGCTACTATTGGTTGTCTGCTGAGCTCCCTCCTCCCATTCATTATTATGTTGTTGCGCGCAGGTGAAGAATTGAGGAAGCATCGCATGTTGATAGTGTGTTGATAATGTTGTCTAGGAGCGCAGTTTCAAAATGCATATTCGGAAATAGATGAAAAAACACTGAGGAAGAACATATTTACAGATACATTACTACAAGCTTGTTGTAGTAAAGATTGTCCGGGTAGCTCAGTCGGCAGAGCTCTTGCCTTTAGACCAAAAGATCTTGAGTTCGATCCCGGGCATCGCCAACTCAGTGTATGAGTAGCACGGCTTGGGTGCGGCAAGTCGTGCGGTAAGTACTGGGAGCTAATGGTAGGTCTGGCGCTCCATCTCAGCAATCCATCTCCCAGGGGTCTAGCGCATTGTAACAGGGACTGACTCCCGCGTTATCGGCTGATACCGACAATAAGCCTCTCCCGACCTACTTTCTACAAGCAGTTGGACATTGGCTGTGAACTTTGTAAACAGAGTAGTTACTTGTGTGCTTCAGGGAGGGAGGAGCAGCTTCCCTCTTCTCCTTGTCCTTCAGTCTGTCCATTCTGGTACCTGGCGTGTCCTTCTGCTCCCTCAGCCACTGCACCTAACTGCAGATATGAGAGCAACAAAGGAGGGCATCAATCCATATGTCATCACACATCACATCACCTTTGACAACAGTTACAGTACTTACGAACACCACTCACTGCTGGTTGACGCGCACAGGGACTGGTGTGTGGCGCCGGCATGTTTCCCAAATGTCACCAGCATCTTGTCGACTCGTTGGCCCTCGTTGACAGAAAGACCTCCTGGATCCCTACGCTCCCTGAGGGCAGGCCACCAATTCCAGGAACAGCTGGAGCTCACTCTCACTGAGGACCAGCTGCGCTGGGGGTCTCCTCCTCCAGCCTGGAGGACCCAAACCTTGGCCTCATCGCTCAACCCTTTCAGGCATCTTCACCTTGGATGCCTTGGATGACGCTTGGACGGCGGCCCACCCTCATGGCTTCAGTCAAAGGCAGAAGAGTGAGCCCTGAGGTCCAAGGCTCAAATCTATAATAGGCCTAACGGACAAAAACCCATTCTACAAAGAGTCAGAGAACAAACAATTAAAACAATTATGACTATATTTACAGGTTGGATGAAATTATCTATACATGATGACTGAAATATGGAATATTCAGCAAGAGAAGCAAATTAACTGAAGAGAATGGTAAACATATTACTGAATAATGCATTTGTAATCAGGCTGTAATGTAAAATAATATTATGTCGGACATGTGATTGTAGAATGAAACAGAGAAATGTTGACCGTGAGAGGGAGTGATGGAAGGATCCATGGAGAAAGTGTGTGTGAGAGAGTTGGAGATAAAAAAAATTAAAAATAAAAAAACAAGAGAAAGAGATAGTGTCAGAATGGTGGGATTAGGGCTTCCTTGTCTTTTGCAGCCTCATCATAAACAAATAAAGCTGATCGTCACCAGAAAGTCAGGCAATTAATATTCAAGGAATTAGTTGTGTTTGTGAAATCGAGGCAGAGGAGATTTAGACTCTTTCTCCTCTGCTGCACCAGGGCCCATTCCGTGTGAGCTTAGGGTATAAACAGCTTGAAATCACTTTGACAGCATGCATTTGCTCTATCTCATAGCACGGAGCGTGCACACACACACACACACACACACACACACACACACACACACACACACACAGTGTGACACACAAATACCACAGGGGATTTTAATTTCGACCTGTGAAATTGTAATTGCCTCTGCTGTAAAAAGCAAAGGATTGTGGGAAAGAAGAGTGTAAAACTCCGGCGTATCAGTTCCTTCACTGACATTTTCTTTGTGCCTTCCACTTATTTTCTCTTAACTTGTGTTCCATCTGCCTCTCGCTCTCTCTCCCCTTTATGTCTGCACCTTTTTCCATTTCTCTCTTACTCACTCCATCCCTGTCGCCACCATCTCTCCCTGTCTCACCCTCTCTGTGGTGTTAAGACCTGTCTGTGTCGCTGCGAGAGAGACGGGAGGGCTGGAGAGGATAAATTAACTGGAGGAGCTGTCATAGAAAGAAAAAAGAGAGGAAGCGAGAAAACGAGATGAGAAAATCAGACGGGGAGACGAAAAGACGAAGTGAGAGAGCAAAAGAGAGAAAGAGATTCATAGAGAGAGAGAGAGAAAAAGAGAGCATTATACCAGAGGGTGAAAACCACATGACACAAATAATAGGTTGGAAATGTCCTCAGGGCATTTTTCAAGTGTTTATTATTTTTCTTTTGTTTTTCTTTTTTATGGTCCTCACTCCCTCGCTGTGAGGTTGCCCTTTAGATGACTTCTCAACTCTCTCTGTGTGTGTGTGTGTGTGTGTGTGTGTGTGTGTGTGTGTGTGTGTGTGTGTGTGTGTGTGTGTGTGTGTGTGTGTGTGTGTGTGCGTGTTGTGATGTACAGTATGTAGCAGCAGAAGACACCTGTCTGGCACACTTGTCACTAAAACAAGCCCACTTTGAAAAGGATTTCCTCCAAACCAAGGAGCAAAAGCAGGCTAATAAGTGTGTGTGTGTGTGTGTGTGTGTGTGTGTGTGTGTGTGTGTGTGTGTGTGTGTGTGTGTGTGTGTGTGTGTGTGTGTGTGTGTGTGTGTGTGTGTGTGTGTGTGTGAGAGTGTGTGAGTGTGTGTGTGTGTGTGTGTGTACACACTCACATACGTATATATAGGAAGGAAACAGAAGACAGAAGAGTATGAGTGTGAAGATGGAAGACGGATAGTTTTATCCATGGAGAGCGACTGAAGCAGGAGCGGAGGGAGATGAAAACAATAGCCTGTTGCTGGAGGAGCTGCTGCTGTTAATGGATTGTCTAACATGCTGTGTCTCTGGCAGTGAGCTCCCAACCCTTTGGCACATCAGCTACTGACCCTTTCTGATGATGTCACTGCCAAGGGACATGGCTGCCGAGTGCCTGCCGAGTGCCTGTCATCTGAGATGTCAGCGGCACGGCAGAGAAGTTTATATAGCTGGATTGGGAAGGATTTTGCGTGTGCGTGCGTGTGTGTGTCTGTGTCTGTGTGTGTGTGTGTGTGTGTCTGTCTGTCTGTGTCTGTGTCTGTGTGTGTGTGCGCGCAGTAGGGGTAGAAAGGCCATGTATTACACTGAGCGATATTGCTGTGAAGCCGTGCAGTTGATACATGGGGGTGATCCACTGAGAGAGAGTTCAGCACATTGTGATGTGTTGGAGATGGATGAGTGCGAACACGGTTCACTTGCATACACAGTCACTTCATAAGGTCAGAGTCTCCGGTTGAGGGAAAGGCCTGCAGGGAAAATACCAGCCAGGCATCGCCGAAAGCATCAGTTCACCAACATTAATATTCAACATTGAGTGAAACTCAATGCACACCAACACCCGGACAACTGGGAATAATCAAGTTGTGGCAATAAGTATTTAAAATGAATTGCTTGAGTGGGATTGTAAAACTTCCAGTTGATGCTGACTTCTCCCTCTTGCCCTGTGTGCCTGTTTGAATACATCCTGCATCTGCTTAAGTTATTCTCTATCCAGCAGTGTGTTCAGACATGTGCACATTTAGAGAACCAAAAGAAAAGAAAATAGTGCATGAATAAGTGTCATCAAGGGTCTCACTTATCCGACATCTTGCTGGTACGTCCTGGGGTGCCTCCGCGAAGGCACTACGAATCTACACGCAAGCCCTGGTCTTCGCTGCAGCCGAATACTGTGCCCCAACCTGGTGTAGAAGCTCACATCCCAAAAAGGTTGATGTTGCCATCAACAATGCTCTCTGGATCATAACTGGGTGCCTGAAGCCTATCCCTGTATTCTACCTGCCAGAGACACCGTCAAAGGAGAAGATCTGCCATGCCGGCAATGGACGCTGCTGAACCGACTGCGTACTGGGGTTGGCCGCTTCAAAACATCTATGAAGAAGTGGGGCCTGGCAGACAGTGCAGCATGCGAGTGCTTTGAGGTTGAGCAGACTGCCGGCCACATAATCACCACCCCTGTATGGACCGCCATCAGAGGTCGGCCTCTTTGATGTGGGACCTGAGACGAGGGCGTGGCTACACAACATTGAGCTGATGATGACACACAAAAGATTAATTTATGAATATACATAAAAAGATTAAATATAGTGATACAAGGTCTCTGCCCAAGAGACACAATATGCTCTTCATATCCCCAGCTGTGTCAGCTTCATCATTTGCAGTGGTTGACAAAGTACAGTATATAATCAAGTATACTCAAGTATTCAAAAGTACAAATTACGAAGTACTGTACATTTTCAGAAATTGTCAGAAATGTTAAAACCTTTTGAAAATAGCAGATCTATTGTGATGATCTAATGCACTGCGACACATTGTGAGCTTGTACATTGGCTACTTTCACTATATATGAAATAGGGCTTAAGTGGTTTGGGTTCAAAAGTTTGGGTCTCAAGTGTCAAAAGTATGTACTCAATTACTGTACTCAAGTAAATGTACTTGGTTACTGTCCACCACTGATCATTTGGCTGTAATGTGATCCAAAGTGCTCCAAAACACAGTGACACGTCATCAATTACAGTTAGTTGTCACCCATTAGAGCTGGAAACGGTCACCGTCACTCTCTGCTCTCACTGCCTCTTTCTGCCGTCTCTCTGCCTTCACCTCCTTCAACTCTCTGCCTCGTTCACTTCTCTTGTCTCTCCTTCCCTATCGCTCATTTCTAATTAGTGGCCAATAGATTAGCTCCCCCATCATTTACATGCTCTGGTGACCCTGCAGGCGTAAGCACATGCGCCAGTGCGTGTGTGCGTGCGCGCACGTGCGCGTGTTGTATGTGTGCGTGTCTTTGAGAGTGTGCACCTTTATAATTTCATCAACATCCATTGACAGGCTTTCTCTCTGAAGTCCAAATATAACTCCATTGATTTCTGCCCTCACTGTAAAGATTTTATGACAAAGTCGAATCACAATATCAGAGGGGGGTGTAATTGACTATCAGGCTATGGAGTGGCTGGATATCGCCTGTGATCGCAACGCAGATTATGTCAAAGCGTTTCTGTCATTTACAGAGACGTGACCTGAGTGGCAAGTTGTGTGGAGAAAAAAAACGGAAAAGTTTTGTGGGTGTAGAAACAACAGAGTTTGAATGGGTGCTCAACCTTTCCTGGATCAGGACCCACTTGAGAACCTTGAAAGCGTTCGCAGCCCACCCATCAGCCCACCCATCTGACCACTTAAAGGAGAATACCGGACAAATTAAGTGTTGTCTTTGATGTCTCGTTACTCACCTACCGACGTGAAAAGTGGCGTTCTTTTTTTCCATAGATTCCCCTGTCGTCATTTTTTAAACCCCCTCCGTTGTCATAATGGGAGCGCGTGGGTTAGGGAGATTCGTCTATTATAACCGATCCAAAGTTGTTTTTCTCTCTACTGCTAGTCATTGTGGAGTCTCATGATAGTCAAACATGCGCTGAAAATTCCTGCGAGGCCACCGTTAATGGCGAACGACTTAACACTGGTTGCTTGTTTCCAGAACCTGGCAACACGAGTTGCCAGGTTCTGGAAATTAATTTGTCCGGTATTCTCCTTTAACACAGCAGCCGACCCGACTGACCGTGCATTTGTTTTAATGACCAATCAATCGATTTATCGGTATAACAATCAAGGTGTTAAAATCTTGGTGTTTTGTCAGTTATTTGGGGGCCCACTTGCAATATCCTCGTGGCCCACCCAGTGGGCTTCGGCCCACTGCAGGTTGAGAATCACAGGTATAACAGACTCTTTCTGGTGTACGTATAGCTTTGCCACCGATCTCCTTTGGTACATCTGATGGTGAGAATGTTCATAATGCTGATGACGACGGTAGGAATGAGCCCATAGAGGTATAATATATCTTTTTTGAAGCACCCGGAAGTCTGCCGGAAGTACCGATATCTGAGCCAATCAGCAGGCCATAGAGTTATGAGCAGGCGCACTAGGGCTTCAAACGGTGGACGCAAGCGCCGGAGCATTTTAACTCATTGACTGCCAGAGTTAAAACATCGTCTATGGCTGCCTTTGCCAGCGATTCCAAGCGTTTTCACTAACCTTTGAAAAATCATAGAATATTCTTCTTCACAACAATCCATTCCATAGTTATGGGCAGTTGAATGTGGCTTGTTTTCACCAAAAAAGCTACAGAAATCAGAGAAAATAGATTTTTATAAATGCTATAATAAATAGCCTACTAAACGAAACCAGCTTCATTTTGTTGTGATCACGTGATCTTTGCCTGTGCTCTTCATCATCATCATCATCATGATGATTGGTTCTGGGGGCTTGAATGAGCCATGCTTCATGTCTGGACAGTGCATGGGGGGATTGTGGGGACACAGGGAGACGCTAGAAAGGCCACTGGAATGTTCCACCAGACCATGGCTTTGCCATGGTAACAATTCAGCACCGTGGATGGAGTCTCACGCACTGTACAGTATACCAACGCCTATTTCCATGACAACATCTTCTTATGGCAGCACACTAATCAAGTACATGGGAAATGGCCTCTTGCGGTGCACCTACTCTGATGTGTTGTTCATTCTCTTTTTTCAACACATGAACCCTAGCGTCCCTGGTCTGGGCCACATCACAATGGGCGCAACGTTCCGTCAAAATAGCATTGACTGTACGTCATTTTAAAAAGATTTTCTGAAAATGTTCGTCTATATAACGACAAAAATAAGGACGCCAGGGTGGAAGTGGTGTGAAGGGAAACAAAGTAAATTCTTGGTGATTATCATGTTCTATAGAAACAGCGATATTTATGATACAACCCATGCTGACAGAGAGATGTCTGTCTTTCTCTCTATTTCAGTCATCTTATTCCCCCAACACAGATGACTGCTCGACATTTTGGCTACGAACGGGAAGTCGTGATGTTTCTCGTTGACATGAACCCTTGAGCTCCTATTCTGGAACAAACATATGTCGAAAATGATTTTCGGCAAAGATATTTAGTGTAGAGGGGGAAGAAAATGACAGGACCAAATATAGACCCCTGGGGGACTTCGATCAACAAAGTGTATACTGTATATAGGGGTTTAGGGTACCAGTGCCTGCTCTCCAGATGTGTGATCAATCAATCTATGAGGTTGATTAATGAATCTAAATAGAACACAGTATGTCGTCGCTGTCAGGGTGGAAACCTTGTATGTGCAAAATCGTTCCTTTAAACATTTTAAAGGGTTGAAAACAGCCGATCTACCAGTTCAAAGCGTGTCACAATAATGCGACGCGTTGTGAGGTTGTAGATCTGCCATTTTCACAACTGAGGTTTCAGCTTTGAGATTTTCACTACTTCTTTTGTACGACTCTCATTACTTTATGAAAAAAAACACCATAAAAAGTTGAAATACGTCGGTACAGGGTTTCTCGCGCCCGGCAGCGACGATATGCACAAAATATTACAGGGTTATCATTCATGCCAGAAAAAAGTCACATCTTGCTCTACGATGAAGGATGTCTCCACTTCAGTTTCAAAGCAATAGAAGAGAACGGCTCTATCAATCACCAGGACTCAGAGCATTGTGAGCTCTTCTCCAGCTCTGTTATGTAAACAACATGCAGCCTCCAGACTCCAGCCACGCCAAGAGACATCAAACCAATCGTATTAACCCATTTAGACCGTGAAAGACTCGGTGTAATTTTTTTTATTTCTTTGGCTATTCAAAAATAGCAGATCTGCAAGCTCATAGCATGGCACCGAGTGCAGCGCCATGAGCTTGTAGATCTAATATTTTAGAAAAATCGTGAAAATTTGTGAAAATCTTCATATATATATATTATTTTTAAAGCAAACATTTGTAACTCAAATCTTTGATTTTTCTAAAATAGTAGATCTACAAGCTCATAAGTGCTGCACTATGAGCTTGTAGATCTGCTATTTTTGAATAGCCAAATAAATCTTAAAATGACACACAGAGGCTTTCCCGGTCTTACTGGGTTAAGTGAACCCAATAGATACATCTTCAGACTAATACCATCCTTTCATCGCCCTACTAGCAGTACTGGAGAGCTGCCATGTCTTTGTGTGTTTTTACTAAAGAGCTTTTCCAGAACAATGTTGTGTTGCGCAGCTAAAATATTGACTTTGGTCCCCGGTCCCTCTGGTGATTACAAACACCCCTCGGTCGCTCAAAGTCAAAGATATTTAAGCCCCCCACTCACAAACAATAAACATACATATGAGCATGAGCATACTGTACGTGCACATGCGTGTACACACTATACACAGATATGCATGAACACACACACACACACACACACACACACACACACACACACACAGAGGATTGGCAAGCCACTCAATAGAGCCAATCTTCGACTCTCACAGCGGGTTTGAATTCCCAGCTTACTTTGCAGTGACAGTGAGGCATGAGAATTTGTGTGCGTCTGTGTGTGTGTGTGTGTGTGTGTGTGTGTGTGTGTGTGTGTGTGTGTGTGTTAGATAAAAACACAGCCAGCTCAAACTAGGGCCACCCAACTAAGCAATGGGGGCAAAGCTGGCATGAAGACCCAGCTATGCATACATACTGTATATGCACACATATGCACACAAACACACACACCGCATAGGCCTGTGTTTAGGAGCGGACATGCTTGCCAAGTCATTTTCCCCTCTGATCCCGGAGGCATTGAAGTGCTTATAATACACAGAACAGACCCTTTCCTATAGAAATAGAGGGAAGAAGGAGAAAAAAGGGAGAAGAGAAAGTGGTAAAATAGACTGAACTAGCCATGAGGAAAATGTTTTCGTTTTTTTTTAAAACATTAAACAATTAAATCCTATTATATTTAGTTGACCAGGGTTCCTCAGGGCTATACTTGATCTGCAACTTTTTCCTTATATACCAAAACTCTTTGCCAAAAATAGCATATCTTCAAGCTGTTTCTGTCCCCTATGTCAGCGGTTCTCAACCTGAGGGTCGGGACCCCACATGATTTGGGGGGTCTCGGTCTCCAGATGACAGTGAAGGGACAATTTAGATCTATGCGAACCTATTTAAAGCCGCCACGTGCCAATCGCGTAGATCTTTTTTTTTTATTTCACCCAAAGACCAAGGAGATATGATTAGTCAAAGATCTAGACTCCTATCCACTTCCTTGTTAAATTAAAACTTAAAAATGCTGTATTTCGGCTCCTGAGTACTTTAGTTTTTTCAATGGAAAAACTCTGGCACTGGCTAAAAAAATATGAAAATACCTCTGGCAGTTAATGGGTTAAGACCTTTTTAATATCTACAAAAAAGGAAAGAAAAAATACCATTACTGCATCAAAAGTAACCAACAAACTATACTATAAAAACTGGTCAAACATTGGTCAAATTGTCGAATAATATAAGAAATAGCCGATCTACAAGCTTGTAGATCTGCTATTTTCACAATTTTTATCTGTGGAACCGAGTCAAACTAAATGTTATGCCTCAAGTCCTACATTTCCAAGTGCTGTCAGGTGTTCATGTGTTCGTCCAGGAACTTGTAGGTGTCCAGTCTATCCACCGACTCCACCGACTCCCCATGAATGATGCTGGGAGCTGGCTGTCTCTTTTTGCTCCGGCGGTTGTCCACTACCTAGTTCGTTGGTCTTGCTTGACAACGCATCGTGTTGTGAACTTGTAGATCGGCTATTTTATCAGATTTTGCCAAAGTAGGGCATTCATTTATGACAACACATAAAAAGTTGAAATTTGGAGAAGCAAGGACAGCAAAGATATGCACCTAGGAGCATTTGGGTGCCATATTGCGATACTGTTATGAAGGTACTGTACACAGAGGGATGTTGTCACGTCTTTCTGTCACAGCTCAGTCATAAAAGTGATCATGGAGGTAACATGAACTACTGTACAACAAACAAACCCAATGTAAACACAGACCGTGATTTAAAACATCACGGTCTGTCAAAACAGTTTTTTTTCTGACAAGGTCATTTCACATTTATCTACTGTAATTTAAAAAAATAAAAATAAAAACATGTCAGTGCATAACAAGTTAAAATGGAATAGTTAATGGCAGTAGAGTCCAAATAAATGGATTGTAATCGATAGAGAGCCAGAGTGTGCTAGGAATTTTTCATCACCAAAATAACCTTGTCATACAGTATTGAACAGGCAGGTGAGTGATTAGAACAACATTAATTGGTCTATTATAAATTAACGACCTTCACATTCTACTGGCACTGTGTCAATGTCAGGAAATGATGGAGAGAATAGAAAATACCAGGAATTCATGCCATTTGCCCTCTTATTTGCTACACGATTCCCTCCCGTGCGCATGTGTTGGCTTCAATTAATACACTGATTCAGTGGCTGCTGCCAATTGGGGCAACATTCTGAGATCAAATGTCTTTGGGGATATTTTAAACACACATACACACTATTTACTGACATTTCTCCAGTCAAGCCTCAGATGCAAAGCACTGTCAATCACAGCTGTTAAAATGAGTCTGCCCTGGAGCTATTTAGGCAATGTTTGCAAATGAAATGATATATACTAGTATTTTGAGTTGTGATAGGTTAAACTTTGAAAATGAACAATCACACACTGAGGGTTTGGCTTGACATCTCAACCTCCGCATGTAAATTATCTCCGTTCAGTGGTTATCACATTGGCTTCTCTGTGTTCTTATGCAAGTCGAACCACTTGCAATGAAAAGCACTTTAATGAATGGAATGAAATGAAATGGCGTGTGCGACGCCAAAGGCTAGCGCTTTAATGTCCGAATGCGTCTTCCCATTCATCTCGCGTCCCAAGTAGCTCCGTTTCACATCAAAAGAAACGTCACCGCCGCGCACATGACAAATTGACAACAGCTGCAACTGAGAGACAAATTCAGAAACTCTCACTCGCTTTTATTAGCATGAATGATGCACAGTGAATAATGATCTGGCTTCTATAGCGGCCCGTCTCAATATTTCATAATAAGTGATGATCTCCAAAACATAAAGGGTGTCGTCGTATCCATATTTCATGGGCGAACAATGCAGTGTAACTGACATACATGAAGAGGAAATGTGCTTACAAAGCATCAAAAGAAGTGTCACAAAGTACAGGGGGAAGAAATAATACGGAGCGCTGTACACCGGGGTGTAACAAGCCACACAGCTACACGCACCATTTGATCACATAATACAAAGTATGTGTGTGAGTGTGTGCATGTATGTTTGTGACACGCATCATTTGCCGGGATAATATAAAAGCTCTGGTGGTGTACTGTATGTGTACCCACGAGTGTGCTTGATGTGCATCGCTTCGTATAGCGAAATGTTGCTGTTTATAAGACTGTAACCTTATATGTATACTATATATACTATGTGTGTATGTATGTGTGTGTGTGTGTGTGTGTGTGTGTGACATGTGTCAGTTGCTTGAATAAGCCCAAGTTATACGCTTGGCTTGCTGTGTGTGTTGTTTGTGTGTGGTTTATATGTGTGATATGCATGATTTAGTTAGACATTACAAAGCTAAGGTGTGTGAGTGTGCATGTGTGTGAGATAGAGAGAGAGAGTGTGTGCGTGTGTGTGTGTGTGTGTATGTGTGTGTGTGTCTGTCTCTCTAACTTACAGGTAGTGATGAACACGGTCACTCCACTGTGTAGCGTCAGAGGCATCAACACACCCACACATGCTGGCTTTCTGCTAAATTAAGCATGGAGGGGGACAACACACTGACACAACATCACACAGCAAAAGCATGTATAAACACACACAGACACATTAGACACTGAGCCCCCCCCCCCCCCCCCACCACACACACACACACACACACACACACACACACAGGCCTAGGATGTATTTGCTGTCGGGCAGAAACCTTATTATAACTTTTTAATTCCCCATAAATTCCTACGGCGTAGCCGATATACCTGCTCAAAATGCGTCGCATAGCACAAATTTGAAATTTTGAAACAGTTTTGGACATATGAGGTTTCCACCCAACAGCAACGACGTGTAGAAGAGGCACAGAAGCACAGTTACGCACATCTACAGCGTAGATACAGCAGCACACACACACACACACACACAGGGAGAGAAGCGCAAACATGCAGACACACACGAGCGCGACAGAGACACGTGTGGCAGCGCAATGCGACACATAAATTGGGGCATGTATTATTAAGTGTCTGTGAAGATGAGCTTTCAGTGCACATGTTGTGAGCGCTGCTGACGGAAGGGAAAGAAAGACGCAGGGCGACACGTTCACTGCACTCCAACAACTTTTTATCCATAAGACAGATGGAGAGCCGTATGATGACATACACAACACACATCACATCTAAAATGAACACGGGAAGAGAACCAAAATTAAAAGGCGGACATCCTTTACAAAATCATTCCCATATGAATCCAAATAAACATCATAAAACTGACAGAGATATAGGAGAGGCGAGTAGACAGAGGAAAAGAAGAGATTGTATATAGATTGTGGCATATCGGTCAATCGATGCTTCAATCAACCAACCGATCAATCGGTCAATCTATCCACATTGCAGACAAGTCATTCTGGAGTAATTACCTTTGCCCCTTATTAAACTGATGGCGAGGACAACGCTGATGAAACTTTAATGTGGAAACAACAATTAATGACCAAATTAAGGCAATACACACACCTGAGGCCACAGTTATGACCAGACCAGGTGCATACTGTAAAGATGGTCACATCACAGACAAAAAGCTCCACTGTGTCTACAGGTCAGGGGTGGGTTTTTGCATTTTGCCAGCTTCCTATCCCACCAAAAGCAAGTCAACATACATGTCATAACAAAACAAAACAAATCTGATCATCAACCCAAGAGGAGAAAAGCTTGTATCCCCATGGCCAACTGTCTGGACCACTCAGTCGTTGAGGTTGTTCTGGGATGTACAATATCCTTGACCTTGACATTTAAGACAAAAAAAAACATCTTAAGATCACTTTTCTAACTAAAATAAACTTCAAAAACAATTATTATGCAGTGAAGCTATGCTAAAAAAAAAAGTGTTTCTTTTATCTCTGTGGTGAAAAATAAATACTTTGAACAGAAGGTTTACAAACTAAAACACCATTCTGGAGAGTTTTACACAACTCAGTTTTGAACTCCTTCCTCTTCCTCAGTATGCACATCTTACTCACATTTTATGTTACACATTTGTGTGTGTGTGTGTGTGTGTGTGTGTGTGTGTGTGTGTGTGTGTGTGTGTGTGTGTGTGTGTGTGTGTGTGTGTGTGTGTGTGTGTGTGAGAGAGACACATCCACATCTCAATCCTCAATCAGAGGGTGGAAAAAAATATATTTTAATATATATTTTAATAGTCTTCACTGTCTGAAAACTCACATTACCTGTCAAAATAGTATTCAGCTGTCAAAACCTCAGTATTGAAGCAAACAAGTATGGAGAGTTTCACAATTCACTTTTTTTCTTCTCTCCCTGTAGTGGTGTATTCAACATCAAAAATGTTCTTTGGTAAGTATAATCAACAAGTCTACTATAAATAGCAAGGCGGTATGAGCTTTCAGACAGAGTTTGAAATGTGTTGAAGAGATGCGTTTGATTCTCCTTGGCTATACGGTCACCGCCATGTTATCTACACTGACGTCGACTCATTTGCCAGGTCTCATCACTGCTGAAGGCTACACGTCTCCAGCACATCAAAAATTTCATCTCTGTCGGGTGGAAACCCCGTATGTCCAAAACTGTTCCTTTTATATCATTATAATTTATGTTTTTACAAAAATAGTGAAAATAGCCGATCTACAAGCTCACAACGCCTCGCGATGCGAGGCTTCGTGAGCTTGTAGATCTGCTATTTTCACTACTTTTGTGGAACACGCAGGGCACTCATTTACAACGGAGCAAAAAAGAAATATGGACATACAAGGTTGCTGCCTGACAGCAGCGATATGCTTCTGCGTCCTCATAACTAACGGGATGGGAGTAAAAACTCTCATCTAATTGTTTCATTTCCTCCAAAGCAGCATGAGGACTATTTATACACAATTGAAAACATTTACTAAATTCCTATTGAATAAACTCTGTGCGTTAGAAAGCCGTCCAATCTTTGACATCACAGGAACCAAAACTGGAGCAAAACCCATCAATCCTTTTCATTTTTAAAAATAAAAGGAGAGAAAAGAAATCTAATTGGTAAAATAAAATCTCTACTGCCCATTTGTTTTACTCCAATCCATAACTCTTGTGATGTCATCTACTTCTTCCTCCTAGTGTGGCTGAACAGCATAATCGTTGCTGTCGGGTGGAAACCTTGTATCTCCAAAACCATTCCTTTTTATTATAATTAAAAACATTTTTTTTAAATAGTGAAAACAGCCGATCTACAAGACGTGCTGGGAGCTCGCAGGTCTGCTATTTTCGCGACACTCTTGTATGATGAAGTAGGGAATTGATTTACGAAAAAACATAAAAAGTGGAAATATGGAGATACGAGGTTTCAGCCCGACCGCAACACCATGGTTTAGTGTCCTGTAGAAGGAACCCGGGCAGAGTGTTCACTGTTCTTAATTAATCCTGCTCCACCTCGTTTAGCCTCCAGTGATGTCACTGTCCTCAGGTGTCCTCAGGAAGACACTGTTGCTGTGCTGAATGTTCCTTCAGTAGACTTTCTCCAGAATGAAGGCCAACACCGCTGCTGCCACCGCCAGCCCCACCCCCAGCATCTTCAGCCTTTCCCTGTCCAGGCTGTAGGAGCCAATCAGCAAGCCGGATGAGGAGGGCAAGGAGGCGGGGCCGTGAATCCCATTGGCCCGGGAAGCCGCCTGTGCCTGTGGGGTGACACGGACAGATAAGAGAATTCAGTTGAGATGAGTGTCGAGTAGGTTGAGTGTGTTAATCCTCGGTACACACCAGAGATTAATTTAAATGCCATTATATGTCAACACTGATTGTAAAAAGATGGATCCTGAGTTACATGTAAGCACTAAGCACACATCCAAGTAGGACTGGAATCATGTTTCTTTTTTCATAAATATTTTTTTTAACCCCCTTTTCCCATTTAATTTGTCAATTCATTCTTCTCCTCTCTGTGTTGCCACTTCTGTGGTAACCTACTGGCTCACCAGTCAGTGAGGAACACCCACCGGGAGGATGTAGTGCCTCCGTCCTACTCCTCCCGTCACTCCTCCCGGCTTCCTTCCCCTGAACATGGCCAATTGTGTTCGTATAGACGCGCGGCCAAACAAGATGCACCGCGGTGCATTCAAACTCCTAAGCCTTCTAAGGGAGCAGGCACTGTCATCATGCTCCACTCCATCACCTTAGAATCATGTTTCTAAACCAACATCAACATTGGTGATTTAGGAAAACCACGTTCCACTGCCTTTTGGGCATAATTATTATTTATATTTATGGATTATTATTTATTAAGATGTATGTTAATGATGGCTGTGTGCCTTATATTGGAACATTTCTAGGTGTATCTTCTGTCTGAACTGAGACAGTTTAATGGTAAGTGGGGCATGACAGTACAGTAGGCTATTATGAAGGCTAACACACACACACACACACACACACACACACACACACACACACACACACACACACACAATGGGGAGGCAAAGTCAGAGGTTGTGCGTCCAAAGCCTGATTTATACTTAGTTGTGAGCTTGCAGATCCGCCATTTCCGGCGCGCGACACTGGCGAGGAAGGAAGTATAATGGGGCTTTTAACTCCTGTCCGTAACCCATAATCAGGGCCTCATCTTCAGGGCAAATCAATTGGCCATGGTCACATATCAAACTCTAAGGTTAGCCATTAGACTGGGCAGCGAGCCAAGGAATCAAGTGCCTGTAATCAGCAGGTCCGGTTAAGTCCTAATGTGTCAGACCATTAAAAAGACATCTGCCTGTGAAGGCCGGTGACAGTGATAGATGGACGGCCTCGCGCCGAGGAGGAGCGGTGGAAGGAAAAGGAGTGAAAAGAAAATAAATGAGAAGAAATTATATACGGGGAACACGAGGTGAGGAACGCCGAGTTCTGCTCGCAATTTTCTCCTGGATAAATAGAGCGCACACTTTCCCCTATGTATCATCCTGTGAAGTCATGAACCCATCAGCCGGGGATGTCTTCATAAAACGATCTTTTGACGATGAGCCACACATCAGCCATTAGAGACCATTGGCTCTAATCGTTATTGCATTTGGAAGTACATCCACTAGTGTCCCTGGATATTAGCCTCCGTAGACAGTGCAGCCAGGGCCATCGCTTGAGGGTGATTCATACCACTGGCTCTCAACCCGTGGTCCGGGGGCCCACTTGGTGGGCCTACTGTGGCGTGAGGATACCGTTGCATGTGGGCCCCCACAATAATTGTCGAAACACTGAGATTTGAATGATGATATAACATACATTTTTAGAAAAGATCATTGTATTTTTGGGTTTAAAACCTTAAAAAGTTTTAATTGTCATACCAATAAATTGTTAAGTGGTCAGATGGGTGGACCAGACCTCAAATGCTTTTGAGATTGTCAAGTGGGCAATGCTCCCAAAAAGGGTTGAGAACCACTGATTTATACTATACACTGGAAACAGCTGATATACAAGCTTGTAGACGGGCTGTTTTTGGTGCACGACACGCCGTGCAAACCGAGAATTAACTAGAAAAAGTGCCTCTCGGAGCCTACCTGACCTGGTGGAGACCCACCAGGTCAGGTAGGTTATTGTGGGTCAACAATGTTCGGAATTCGCCAATCAGGATAGAATATGAAAAATCTGACGGATCCGTCTTGATCACTTGACTATAGAGATAATGTGTACCAATTTGCGTGATGTTTGGACAACATTTGTAGGAGTAATCAAAGGAGTAATGATTTGCAAAAATCGGCCTCCTGGTGGCGCTATAATAGGGCAATGTTAAAAGGGGGGCATTTGTTCCTCAACGTAGTGTGAATGTGCGTTAAAAGAGAGACAGGGACTGAAAGTTCCATGGCATTACCATTTCCTCAGCCTCCACTAACTCATTATCATACACTGTGATATCACCCGTCTTGTACTTTCTCTTCATGACTTAGAAAAAGGGGGTTACGTTTCCCTTCCGAGTGACAACCCGTTGACCAGCAATTGATTAGAGGCGGGTGGACTGTCAGCACCAGGGGCTACTAATTTGAGCATTAAGCAAATTGGATGAGAGAGATGGAGACGGGCCGCGTTGTCCGTCAGTGGCTGCAGGTAGAACACACATCGATCTGCGTGACCTTGCTGTGCGTCACATACCTGATGTTCCAGACAGCAGCCACTGTAATGTGGATTACGCCTCGGCAATATTGAACAATTGATCACCGGCTTTCCTTTAATCAAGTCCAGAGGGGCTGATGGGATGTCATTCTTTTCATATTTAGTGTAATTCAACTTAATCTCTCTCTCTCTCTCTCTCTCTCTCTCTCTCTCTCGTCTTGCATGCTGCATAGTAAAACCCTCAGTAGTATTGACACAAATGAACCCTTATGGGTCACTGGTGTCCATTTTACACTTCCAGAATCAAATGAACACTGAGGATGTTGTTGTGTTGTCTCCTGGAGACATCTGTTCACTAAATTATCATTTCAGTGTGTGTGTGTGTGTGTGTGTGTGTGTGTGTGTGTGTGTGTGTGTGTGTGTGTGTGTGTGTGTGTGTGTGTGTGTGTAAGTAAGACACCACCCTCCAGAGACTTCCCTTCTCATTTTGCCTGCTCACCCTGGAGACAGCCCCTCCCACTGTGCCCTGAACACTGTGTGCATGTGCGTGTGTGTGTGTGTGTGTGTGTGTGTGTGTGTGTGTACACATTATGTACTATACCGTCGGTGTCAGGTGGAAACCTTGTATGTGCAAAACCGTAACTTTTCAAAAAATGGAACGGATATGTTCATAAATAGTGAAAATAGCCGATCTACAAGCTCACAATGCGTTGCATCGCATACTCTTGTATGAGGAAGTAGGGCATTATTAAATGACGAAAAAACATAAAAAGTAGACATTTGGATATACAAGGCTTCTGCCTGTGTGCATGTCTCACTGTGCTGCCCTTTACCATTTCAAAATGTCTGCACCAGAACAGAGAACCCAGATAAAGTTGTCAGAGGGCGCGTGCACGTGAACGAGACGAAAACGAAACCCACCACAATGAGAGACTTTGTCTATTACTCCACTTCGTACGTGCACACAGAGCAAGTTTGACTTGCACGCCTACGCATGTTGTGTGTGTGTGTGTGTGTGTGTGTGTGTGTGTGTGTGTGTGTGTGTGTGTGTGTGTGTGTGTGTGTGTGTGTGTGTGTGTGTGTGTGTGCCATATGTCTGCGCTCTTTGTAACCCATCCGCTACTCCCACTCTCCACCTTTCTGATGGCTGTGAACACTGCCTTATGCCACCCACTCCTGTCCTCGCTATTGTCCATGAATGCTTTCCTCTGTTACCAGACACAATGGAGGGAAGGATACTATAACCAACACCGCCTGTGTGACACATCCTTAGTCACTGAGAGAGAGAGGGTCGCGGACAACGGCGGGGCAGATACCATAACAATGTCTGGTTAGCGAGCTCCCGTTAGCGCCGCGCGGGCGTTTGACTCGGCCGCTCACCCCCAAGATGATACTCTGTGTATTCCGGGGCAAAAAGGGCGTTCGAGGGACAATAAGGAAGTGATGCTCTCTTGATAGGCTTCACAGTAAGAGGGTAGGTTTAACACCCCCTCCTCCTACGGTCATAGTTCTGAGACATATGGCTATATGATCTAGCCCTCATCTTATGATCTCCTGTGTAATGATCCCGTTTAAATGAACACAAGATCTGTTTATAATGACTTCCAAGTACGCCCGTCCGCAAACTCGAAGCCCGCTAATCCCAAAGTGACAGGATAATGCCCGCTGTACTTCAACGGGGCTCTTCAAAAGCGCTGCGGTGTGTCAATCTTTTAACCCATTAAGATCGGGAACGCATCTGTGTCATTTTTTGATTTGAGCTACAAAAGCATTATTTTACACATTGGCTATTCAAAAATAGCAGATCTACAAGCTCATAGCGCGGCACCGAGTGCCTCGCTACGAGCTTGTATATCTGCTAATTTTGAAAAATTGTGAAAATGTGTGCAAATATTTTAATATATATATTATTTTAAAGCGAACATTTTTAACTCAAATCTTTGCTTCTGGGGGTCCCTGGAACAACATATTTTGAGATGGGGGTCCGCGGCCAACTACATATGATTTTGGGGGTCCTTGAAAATTATGAAAAAGTTTGAGAACCACTGATATAGCAACATAGGTTTTTTTTTTTTAACTGTTGGGATTTAGAAGACATTTGTAAAATCACCCTCAGGTCTTAATGGGTTAAAGTGGCCCACGTAAAACTTTGAAAGTATGACACAGGAAAATAGAAATAAGAGTGACAGACAGAGAGACAGAGATGGAGAGGGGGTAAAAGGGGAAGACAATGATCCACAGGAAAGAAAGTATAGCCTCTACCCTGTAAATATCACTACGGACACAGAGACAGAGTGAAATGGATGAAGCATGATGTTCTTCTTTGTCGTACGAAAATAGCAGACCTACAAGCTCACAACGCGGTACAGATGCCAGTCTGCGACGGAGCATAAGTGAGGCATTACTCTCCATTTTTTCTTTTCCATGTGCGTCGTCTATATGCAGGTATATTGGAACAGCAGGGGCTCTGAAAGAAGACTGAATAATACAATCTACAAGCTATTACTACTACTGAGAGCCGAGGGGGGGGGGGGGGGGGCAGAAGATGATAGGGTGGGTAGGAAGGAGAGCAGGAGAGGAGATGCCATGAGAGTTGAAAGCAAAGGGAGGAGATAGGTGGATTATAACAATAATTCACCACCTGCTAGCTTGCACGCTGCGTTGTGTGAGTGAGAGAGGGGGAGAGAGAGAGGGGGAGAGAGAGGGAGAGAGCGCATGTGTGTGTATTTCTACAGGTGTAGGCCTGTGGGGTGGATACTGTGTGTGTGTGTGTGTGTGTGTGTGTGTGTGTGTGTGTGTGTGTGTGTGTGTGTGTGTGTGTGTGTGTGTGTGTGTGTGTGTGTGTGTGTGTGTGTGTGTGTGTGTGTGTGTGTGTGTGTGTGTGTGTGTGTGTGTGTGTGTGCGTGTGTGTGCGTGTGTGTGTGTGTGTCTGTTCAAAGTGGGTAATCCTCAGTAAAATCATCCAACATGATACCGCAGGCATACACTGTCTGTCTGTCTGTCTACCTGCCTGCCAGCCAGCCAGCTGGGGTTCCCCGTCCCATACACAGTCAAATTCTCAGTGTTCATTGCACTCTGAGAGTGTAAAGATGGGCCCATATTTTGGTCCAATTTTAAACTTTTGGAGTTCAATGAGCACTGTGGATTTTGCCAACAAATGGCCTCAAATAACGCCTTCTCTTCTCCTATTCACACACACACAATTTCTCTCTGCGCTTTCACACCAACATTCCTCCACCACACACAACCACGTAGACGGATACATACACACTCAAGGGCACCCACCCATCCACCCACACTTACATTGAAAGGCAGTCAATACAATGCTCTGTGGTCACAGTTCTCACATGATCCCATAACAGCTGTCACCGTCATTCTAGACACACTGGAATATATGTGTGTGTGTGTGTGTGTGTGTGTGTGTGTGTGTGTGTGTGTGTGTGTGTGTGTGTGTGTGTGTGTGTGTGTGTGTGTGTTGTTTAGGGAGGCTTATAACAAAGCCATGGAGAGATACTGTAACAGGCATCTCAGTGAGAGGCCAGTTCACAAAGCAATATAGTGATAATGAGAACAAGCTGTGATAGTACTGGACATAGGCAGGCACACGAACGAGTGCACACACACACACACGCACGCACGCACGCACGAGCTAAATGACACAAGAGGGAGAGCGGAGAAGTGTGTGAGTGATAAAGAAACAACAGAGGAATAGAGAAAGAATGAGAAGGTAGATTAGATGACGATACACTGTAGAGTAGACACTGGACATCAATCCAGGAGAAACATGGCAAGAGGGAGAGAGAGAGAGAGAGTGAGAGATAATATGACAGACAGGCAGACAGGCAGACAGACAGGCAGACAGGCAGACAGGCAGACAGACAGGCAGAGAGACAGGGGGATGACAGAGAGAGTAAAAGGGATTTTTTCAATCTTTTTCTCCACCGTACAGGGCAGTGCTGAGGTCAAAGTCATAGAAGACAGAGAATTGCCTGGCTAATAGAGGAATGATGGAGTCTAGTTAAAAAGAATGGACTTTCTGCTGGGGTTGCTGACCAGGACGAGCTGAGGGAGACGAGGTCTCTCAATTCAACTCACTTTTCAATTTAAAGACTTTTATTGGCACGGAGAGACAAACATGTACAGGCACATGCACAGACACATTACAAAGTGAAATCCTGAGTGTCACACCGATGGGCAGTGGTGGAAAAAGTACTCAAATGTTTTACTTAAGTAAAAGTATCAATATTACTGCAATGTAGAAGTACTCTGTTACAAGTAAAAGTCCGGAATTCAAAATTTACTTTAGTAAAAGTACAAAAGTATTGGTATCAAAATGTACTTAAAGTACCAAAAGTAAAAGTACTAAAATGTAAAATAGCAGATCTACAAGCTCACAACGTTTTCAAATAATTGTAGTGGAGTGAAAGTACAATATTTTCTTTTGAGATGTAAAAGTATAGACAATTGGACATACTCCAGTAAAGTAAAAGTACCTCAAAAGTGTACTTAAGTACAGTACTTGAGTAAATCTACATAGTTACTTTACACCACTGGTAGTCAATTTTAGGACTCAGACAGGGTGGTCATTTTGCCATAATGTACTGTTAGATTTAGGGACACATAATGGTCAATTTAGCTTTGAGTGTTTTGTGGTGTCTTTCCAACTGATATACTGTATCTTTCTTTTTTGTCTTGTTATCATTTGGTTGGCTTCGATTCATACAAGCTTTACAGTTTATCTGTAAAGCTTGTATGAGCAACTCCTAGAGATCGATGTAGGAGCAACAACATGGTGAGCAGTGTGTGCTCACTGGTACAAGAAAGAAAACGCGCCACATCCACATGCTGCAGAAGAATCACCTCATCTGTGAGCACATGGCCCACACTGTCACACCTCATGTCATGTAACATACATACACACGTCACAGCCTGTCCCTCTATGTGCACAAGCATGTGCATGCAAACCTGCTCACATAAACACACACACACACACACACACACACACCCACACAGAGTCAGACAGACACCGCAGGCACATGGTGTCCAACAAAACAACCAGGCCTCCATGTGTCATGTTACAAATGCATACACACGCCCCCACAAACATGCACAGTTGAAACGACCACTCGATCCTGTGTCTCGCACGCACGCACGCACGCCCACCAACAGTACATAATGATAATTGGGGCAGTTTCAGGACACACACACACACAATATATGCATTATCCACTACTCTGTGCGTGTACAGTTTTGTTGACACACACACACACACACAATGTCCTTAATACCCATGTCACATGCAGTAAACTAGGTCCATGGGAAAAGGACTGCTTCAATAGTTTACAGTTACGGTAACCAAAGACAATACGTACTGTGCGGCACATGGAGGTGTGTGTGTGTGTGTGTGTGTACAGCATGTCTAACTTTACATGTAGCTGTGGTTTGTGTCTAAGGAAATGACACTACCACTAATAACATCATGTTGGAGATGGGAGGCACAGAGAGAGAGAGAGAGAGAGAAGTGACATGATCAAAGGAAACATTAAGAACAGGCCAGGGTTACACACACACACACACACACACACACACACACACACACACATACTGTACATGAGATCTGCAAAGATCACTGTGTGTGTATGTGTGTGTGTGTGTGTGTGTGTGTGTGTGTGTGTGTGTGTGTGTGTGTGTGTGTGTGTGTGTGTGTGTGTGTGTGTGTGTGTGTGTGTGTGTGTGTTCGAGGACTGATGTGTTTTGGTGTAAAAATCCAATTTAATTCTTTTATAGCATGCTCCATTGACTTGAATACACTGCTGTGCCTGCCTTACTTTCAGTCTCCACACCAGCAGCCACAGTGTGTCAGAGGTCAGGTTAGAGTGGCTCCTCAGCTTCACTAAAGCATACAGAGATGTTTTTTCATGAGTCTCGGCTCAAGGACAAGAGATTCATATGAGAACAATGTTCTGTTGTGAGAACACCTCGCTCTCCCCAGGAAGCAGGGAGCTGATGTTAAAATGAACCCTAGCGTGTACCTATTCTGGGGGGCAAACATTGGGAAAAAAATAGCAATCTATAAGCTCACAACACGGGAACAGGTATAGACCCCTGGGGGAGCCCGGTCAACTATGTATATAGGGTTCAAGTGGTTAGCCCCTTGAACCCTAGCGTCCCAATCTGGGGGGCGACCATTCGGCGAAAATAGCAGATCTACAAGCTCACAACGTGTCGTGTTGGGAGCTTGTTCATCAGCTATTTTGGTAAAGGGATTTGGTGTAGAGGGAAAAAAGAAGGGGACCAAGTATAGATCCCTGGGGGACCCCGGTCAACAAAGTAGGGTTTTAGTGGTTAAGGCCATAAGGAATAGTGGCGTTGCCAGTGTTTAAATTACACTGTGGCTTTCGGGTGAGGGGTTTACTGCATATTCATGCACGTGCATACATGAACGTGTCCCAAAAATACGTTATCAATACATTTAAATTCATATAGAGAATATTTTGCCTGGACCAAGAAAGAAACAGGAAAATGATTTACTATAAGCAAAGAACTTGCTGTAGTTTTGTGGACTGCGTTTAGTTTCCTTCGACTCACATACTATTCCAGAATGGAACATTTTATTACCATCAAGTGCTTTCACTTCCCCACTAAAGCTGTAATTCTGGTGAAAAAGCTGAGTGGCCTCCAGGGGATAGTGAAAACACAAAATCACTGGAGATCTTTGCTTACATGAACTTGTTTACAAGACTGACTCTAGGGAACTATTTTTAATATGCAGTGTAATCAAAAGACAAGAAACGACTTGGAAGGGGGGGGGGAAACGTCCCTGATGTAATTCATTTTCATCCTAAACAATCTCTCGGTCTCAAAGTAAACACGCAGCAACGGGGCATGTAGAACCTTTTGACTTACAAAATAAATATTTCCCAAATAGAGCGAGGCCATGTAATACTATTTGACATCTTAAATGAAAATACTTAAAATAGACGTGATTAATGTTTTGATAGCTTGTTTACTTGTGTGTTGCGACGATGGTTTTTAAAGTATACACGGAGCATAGGCCATGTAAATGCAATTTGACACGCTGAATAAAAACACCCGAAATAGCCGTGACTGATGTTTTGAAAGCTAAACAATTTGTTTGCCCACGAAAGTAAACAAAGTCGTGCACAGGCCACGCAAAAACCTTTCGACATTATAAATAAAGGCGTTAAAAATAGATTTGAGACGATTAGAGAAGTCAGTCTTTGATTTTAGATGTGTTTTTTTATATATATAACAATATGGCTGTCAACATGTGTGCATAACGCAACATCAAAGTAACACGCTGTAACAGTTGCACTGAGCCATATCAATGCCAAGCGCTTCAATTGTTTGTGTGTGTGTGTGTGTGTGTGTGTGTGTGTGTGTGTGTGTGTGTGTGTGCGCACGCACGTATATCAAGACAGCGTCCCACGGAGCCAACAGCTAGCGGGGAGTCTCCCAGGCACGCCAGGGGACCATGTGTGTATGTGTGTGTGTGTGTTTGTATGTGGAGACAGAGAGAGAGGGAGAGGGGGAGGAGAGAGAGCGAGTGTGTGTGTGTGTTGACTTTTGGCGTCCAGTAGCACCATGTGTGACTCGATGAGTTATGATGTAAAGGCAAAGCAATCCCAGCCAATCAGCTCCCTCCCATTAACTGACGAACCACCTCTAGCCCCTAGGAACCCCATTACAGTTCCTTTACACATCCCCCCACACACACACACACAAATAGCAGATCTACAAGCTAACTTTTAAATGTCTAAACCTAACCCGAATTTTTCCCAATTCTAAAACTATTTCTAAAGATCTCACGACATCTATTTCTCATATTCTACTTGCGGGGACATTTGGTCCTCACAAGTATAGTACACACACACACACACACACACACACACACACACACACACACACACACACACACACACACACACACACACAGGTGACACATTACTGACAGACACCTGTCAGGATGGAGGTATTAGAGAGCAAGAAAATGGAATGAGAGGAAGAAAGTGCTAAAGAAATGGACAGAAAGTGAAAAGGGAAAGATAAGGCCCTACAGAAGCAGAGAGTTAGAGGAGAAAAGCAGCATGTCTTCCAATTTAACACTTGAGGTCAGATTCATCCGCTTCGTCTTCTTTCAATCCGCCCATTTCTTCTTCATCTCTGGTGTCTTTGTCGTCGTGGATGGCGGAGTGCGTTTCTTTTCTTTACCTCCTTTCCTCCTTTTTTTTTGCCTCTTTTCTTTTACTTTTCTTTCATTTTATTCGATCAATTTTGCCGTCTGGTGGAAGCAGAGGAGTTGTTTTCTTCTCTATCTGTCACCTTGAGAGGGAGTTCTTTGAAAAGAGCTGATTATCGGAAGGTACACCATCTGCTGCGGGCGGGAGAGGAGAGGACACTCTCCCCATCTCATCACATCTCTCTCTCTCTCTCTTTCTTTCTTTCTCTCTCCCTCTCTCTCACTCACTCTCTCTCCCCCTCTATTCCATCTTTTGCTTTCATCTGAGGAAGAGGACCGACGAAGACTCTCTCTCTCTCGCTCTCTCTGTGTCTCGATCCTTGCTGCTGAGTGGCCTTACTCTCTGTCTCATTGTGTCCCTCTAAAAGACTCATTACCAGCCTTCCTCTTGTGCAGAAAGAAAAGGAGAAAGGGCCATGGGCCTCTGTGAATGGACAGAGAGAGGGCGAGAGGGGGAGAGAGAGGGAGAGAGAGAGAGAGAGAGAGAGAGAGAGAGAGAGAGAGAGAGAGAGAGAGAGAGAGAGAGATGGGAGAGAGACGGAGGCGTGAGTCAAAGAAAGGGAGTGGAAATGAAGCAGAGATCAGGAGAGGAGGCGAGTAAGAGGTTGAAAGATGGAGTGAGAGAAAGGAAAGGGGGTTGGGGAGCAAGATGCTGTGCGTTCTGATCCATACAACCTTTGTCTGCTTTCATCACATCCACAACCACCACTATGATAAAAGAACAGGGGTAGAAAGACAGAGAGAAAGCAGAGAAACCTTGATCCAGAATCCCTGATTGCTAAGTGAGTGTGTGTGTGTGTGTGTGTGTGTGTGTGTGTGTGTGTGTGTGTGTGTGTGTGTGTGTGTGTGTGTGTGTGTGTGTGTGCGCCGTGCACATGCGTGCGTGTGTCTCTTCATCCAGGACACATGTTGCATGTCTTGCTGCAATTCTAGATGAAGCCATCTCACTGTCCTCATCCTTAGGAGCTGTCTATGTGTAGAACCTGGCAACGCAAAAGGATTATGGTTCATAAATGAAGGGGGAATCACTGCAATAGCTGCTGCTGCGGCGGTGGTAAAAGCTTCTCTGGTTATCTCCGTTGGAGATCATACTGTTCGGCGGCCGTGTGTGTGTGTGTGTGTGTGTGTGTGTGTGTGTGTGTGTGTGTGTGTGTGTGTCTGTCTGTATTCTGTCTGTCTGTAGGCAGCCAATCTTGCAAACTACTAGGCTAATCAGTGACACATTTCTTGTGCACGCTGCCAGCAGGCCAAGGACATCAATTCATGAATATTTTTCAAATTGGTTAATGACAACTATTGTTATGTATATACATTTTTTATTTATAATTGCCCCCCCCCCAGGCTATGGGATAAGCATCCCACCAGCCTATGGACCAGTACTACTAGCTAATCGCAGACATGCACATTGGGCGGTGTTTCTGCACGACACAACACAAACATACCCCACCCCCTCCAATCTCAAGTCATTACAGAAAGTACGATTTTGGCATTTACATTCGTCGACTATCTCTGTACACAAAGGCAGAGGTCGTACACACCCCTCCTGATCATCGGGGCATCAGTGGAGAGGGTGAGCAGCTTCAAGGACCTCCTCGGGGTGCACATCACAGAGGATCTGACTTGGATTATGCAAACAGAGACTGTGGCAAAGAAGGCGAGAACGCCTGCACCACCTCAGGTAGCTGAGGAAATTCAAGGTCTCACAGAAAGTCCTGAGAGGCCTTCTACTCGGCTATTCCACCTAGACCAGAGCATGCTGACTGCGGGCATCACTGTATGGTATGGAAATAGCTACTCCAAGTATGTTGGTTGTTGCGGAAGGTGGTGCGGTCTGCCCGGTGCACCACAGGGAACTCCCTCACATGGACGAGCGAAACTAAAAAACAAAAACATCTAGTGGGCTACAGTATATCATTGTAACTTTGTTTGTCTTAGTGATGACAAGATGCCACACTAGTTTTCCATGTGTTGAGTGTCTGCTCTAGTATCATTATGATAATGTAATCAGAACACTTTATCATATCTCTTCCCGCCATTGCCCCATGTTATTTCATACTCCAGAGAGCGAGAGAAAGCTGAAAAGATACAGACAATGAATGTGTGTGAGAGAGAGAGTAGAGAGACAATGTACAACATGCCACACTACTCTTTCACGGCCGTCTATCCCCTACAGATCCTGGACATCTATTCATAAATCCATGCATCTGTCTGTCCATCCCTGCCTCCATTCATCCATGCATGGTCAAAGCTCTTTCTCAAACATGTATTCCTTCATCCAGGTATCTAAACATCCCTCCGTCAGTAGATGCATCATGAACTTTGTTTTCCATCAGTCATCAGTTTTCAAAGCCATCCATCTGTACACTCGAGCACCCATGCATCCATCTAGAAAGACAAATCCCTGCCCAGCCACCCATTCCTTTTACATTCATCCACCTGGGCATTCATCTGTCCATCCAAACCATCCATTCATCCTACTATTCCTACATACTTCTATATTCACACACACACACACACACACACACACACACACACACACACACACACACACACACACACACACACAAGGATGCTGGCTGCTGTGCAATTATCTCTATCTCTGAAATGACAGTTCTTTTTTTCATTTGCACTCTCTTTTTCTCTGTCCATGAGGTGAAAGTATAGACCTCACTGCTACTTAATCACTGACTTATATTCCTCCTACTTTCCTTTGTTTTCCCTCAGTCTCTGTCCTCCTTTCGGTATATATCAATAGAAATGATAGGCCTTGGCTTCTCTCTGTCCTTCTCTCTCTGACAGCTTCCCCTATCGCTCGTCACAAACCCACCAGCCTTATGCCTTCATTCCCACTCTTTGTCTGTCTCTCTCTCTCTCTGCCTTACAGGCTGAAATTATAGACCTTATTGTGTCAGCCATGGAGGTGAGAGTCTACCGGCTTGCCTAACCACTCATTCATCTCTCTCTCTCTCTAACACGCACCCACAGACATGCATATGTACTGCGCACGCACACGCACGCGCGCACACACACACACACACACACACACACACACACACACACACACACACACACACACACACACACACACACACACACACACACACACACACACACACACACACACACACACACACACACACACACACACACACACACACACACACACACACAGGGAAAGAGCGCAAGCGCTCAGTGTGTGGTTGAATCATGCAGAGACTCATAGAAAATAGATGGGCTTAAAATATATATAGGCCAAGCACCAGGGTGCTTGTGTGAGATTGTATGTATGTGTGTAATGTACGTGTGTGTGTGTGTGTGTGTGTGTGTGTGTGTGTGTGTGTGTTTTTTAATGTGTGCCTGCAGGTGTGTGTACATCTCTCTCTTTTTTTCGTATCAGTCCGTATCGAGTAGTGCTCTGTTCTCCGCGCATTCAGAACTAAGCACAGCGGCTATAATCACTATCATAGTGGGCATAATTATGTCTCCATCATCACAACGCCCTTGAGCACAGAGCCATCACGTACAGCTCCCATGCATATGCAGTAGCTCCACCGCACGCTAGTTTTCTATGCACTTCCAGGTGCTTCAAGGCTAGTACAGTAGGTCATTTATCTATTAGCCCTGTGCTACGATGCCACCTTCTAGGTCTGTTATTAGCAGCGGACAGAAGTGTCATAATGCCCTAGATGCATCATAACCGTGGTGATGTCTCGGAGTGATGAGTTCTTCTTGTCGCGGAGGACGTTGGTTTTACTGACACCTGAAGACAGCCAACATACTGAATATGTTATGATTGATGATTGACTGATGCGTGTTTCGGAACTAAAATAATCGGAATAATGTGAGATGAGAGGATCGGAGCTTAGTTTTTAAGCTGACGTCTCACAGTGTTCATGATGTGGAGAGTATAAGAAAAAAAATATTATTCATTTATGAAATTTCACTTTCTAGACGTGACGTGGTTGTAATTGCAACAGACCAGCGTTCAGAAAAATGTTTGACTGACACTTCCGGGATCAAACCCAAGCATGACCTTGGCTTGCGGTTATGGTGCAAAAAAAAGAGAAGATACGATTACGTGCTATACTCTGTCACTCCCCTAACATTGTCTCTTCTCTTTCTCTCACCCCCTTCTGTCTCTCTCTCCTGCTCCCTGTCCGTACCTCCCATGAGTCTCCCAGCACCACTCCTCCTCTCCATAAATCCTCAAGCAACGCTGTGTCTTGTGAAACACACTTAGGAGTTAACTGGAGATAATTGGCGTCCACACCCGCACACATGTAACATGTGTGGATGTACATGTGTCGACAGGAAGAAACACAGACAGGAGAAAGAGTGTGGCTGCATGGAAAATCCAGAGTGTTAATTGAACTGAAAGTGTAAAAATTGACCTGTAAGGGTATGTAATTATCTGTGTGTGTGTGTGTGCGTGCGTGTGCGTGCGTGTGCGTGCGTGCGTGCGTGCGTGCGTGCGTGCGTGCGTGCGTGCGTGAGAGAACAGAGTGGGTTTTATGAGGCTGCTAGTTTTACAAGGTCTTCACTGTTGAACTTTTCATACATGATGTCATAAGATCCCAGAAAACGACGTGCTGCTCAACGTGGCGTGAACTTTCACTCTCTCCTCTCCTGTTCCCTCTCTCTCTCTCTCCCATTATTATATCTCCCTCTTTACTCGTTTTAATTCTCCCATTCGTTCACGGCGGGTTTCGGGCTCCTGTCTTTCTACACTCCTCGGCTCCTTGTCTGTTGCCTTCAGTCTCTCTCCCTCCCTCCCTCCTCTCCCCGTCCTCTCTCTCTCACTCTCCCTCCCTCCATCTGTGGCAGTAAAGGCTGATGGAGTGTGAAATTAGAAAGTGTATCATATTCTGCTCTGTGACTCCATGTCCTGAACTATAAGCTACAACTAGTCAGAGTGAAAAATAACATGCGGAGAAACAGACAGATTAACATGGGGAGGGGAGAGAGAGAGAGAGGTAAAGAACAGTGTAGTCAGCCATAGCTTGGCTTAAATTACTCATCTCATGCTGCCTATATGCTTGTCCTTTGCACCAGTGCGAGAGCATGAATCAAAAATGTGGACACATGGACACACAGGCATAGGTGCGAGCGAGCACACACACACACACACACACACACGCTCACACACACAGAGAGATATCCCTGTCATTCGCTGACTACACAAAATTATGAATAGCTGGATGTTAACACAATTTTTATGGCTGTGATTATGCGAGGGGGAAGCAATAGAGACACAGTATGGGCCACAGGCAGTAAATGATGTTGAGACACGTCCTTCAGAGAGGGACAGGACGAGAGGCTCAATCTGTCTGAAATGTATTCACTAGAACACATTTACATCCAGCGGACGGACACATTAAACCGTTCAATCCGGGAACGCACCAGTGTCACTTTAGATTTATTTTGGCTATTCAAAAATAGCAGATATACAAGCTCATAGCGCGGCACCGAGTGCCGTGCTATGAGCTTGTAGATTTTGTAAAGAAAATGTGTGCAAATCTTTGAATATATATATATAAACATTTTTAACTCAAATCTTTGCTTCTGGGGGTCCCTGGAACAAAATATTTTGAGATGGGGGTCCGCGGACAAATAGATATCATTTTGGGTGGTCCTTGATATGAAAAAAGTTTGAGAACCACTGATATTATAGCAACATCCAAAAAAACTGTTTAGGATTTAGAATACATTTGTAGAATCCCCAGAAGCAAAGATTTTAGTTACAAATGTTTTCTTTAAAAAAATATATATATATATTCAAAGATTTGCACACATTTTCACGATCGTTCAAAAAAAAATGCAGATCTACAAGCTCATAGGTATATCTGCTATTTTTTGAATAGCCAAAGAAATATGAAAATGACACAGATGCGTTCCCGGTCTTAATGGGTTAACTATATGGCTGCAACTGTTGATTATTTTCTTACCAATTATTCTGTCGATTACTTTTTCAATTATTCGAATAACCTTTAAGAGTTTCTAATAATCTTTTTTATTATTAGGCCCTGCGCACGGCACCAGTTGCGAAGCCCTAGCAAAGCATTATTATTTATGAATCACATTTTGAGAACCTAAACATACTGTACTCGAAAGGTTGCGCAACTTTGCACACACCACACAAGTGGTGAAGAAATATGTATTTTATGGGTCTAAAAAATGGGTACTACTCACAATATTCAACATTACCTCTGTATTTGCTGTAGGATTAATCACATTAAGCACTACAGTTAGTATATACTAATGCATAATGGGAAATGTAGGACGACAGAACAGACAAATTAGACAAAAAGTCTAATTTGTCACATGCACATAACAGTTCACATCAACAGTGCATTTCCCTTAAACAACATATACTTTTTTTGACTGGGGTCTTCCCTCTACATCAAGCCAAATCTCTTTGCTGAAAATAGGCGATCTACAAGCTGCCAACACATTAGCATTGCGAGCTTGTAGATCTGCTATCTGTGTGTGTGTACCTGAGTGAGCCCTGACACCTCTCCCTTCTGCAGAGGTGCAGCAATAGAAGGAGTGAAGGGTTTGCTGTCGTCCACCGGCCGTCCTTTCAGGTAGTGCTTCCCTGCCTCGTAGATGTCCACTTCAATCATCTTCCCTTTGAACTGGGGCCCCTTTGGCACCAGCACCTTGGAGCAGGGAGACACAAGTTAGTTTAGTTGTTGGTGGTTTGTTTCTGGTCACCAGTCAGAAGGTCAAATCTGCTGGTATGACAGACCAGACAGCATGTGTCTGAGAGAGAGGTGAAGGAGACAGGTACACTGTAGACCCTACACTTCAGACCCCTCAGGGACTTGGTCCCCTCCTTTTTTCCCTCTACAACAAATCTCGTTGCCAAGAATAGAAGATCTACAAGCTCACAACGCGTTGTGATACTTTTGCCGAATGTTTGCCCATTATGAAATGCCCCGACTAGGGATGCTAGTCCCTATACTCAATCAAACAACAAATAGTGAAAATAGTCAATCTGCAAGTTCACAACTACTGCTGCATTCCTTTTTAAACATTTTAAAATATTTTATTTTTTAAATGTCACCTATAATGACATGCCCAAAATAGGACCAGCAGGGTTCATTTGGTTAAATACATCAAATTCTGAGCGTCTGAATACCCAAAGCCCCTCTGCAGGAGGTCAGTGGTGCATCTGGCCTTGTGAAATATCAAACATCAAATACACTTTCAACCACCATCTGAGTGGAAATAAAATGTGTGCATAGATCCACCAACAAAGAAATGCACACCACACAATATAAAATGTTTGTGGGCAGCTCAGAGCTCGTTACACATGTGGAAAATAAGACTTCTCAAGCATTTACCATCTTTCTAAGGCACATTATGAGACGTATTTACAAGCACAGTAATCTGCATTTACAGTAGCTCTTGGAAAATAAATCAGATTTTCCCACGTATACAGGATACAGGACAAGCTGAATAATATTTGGACATAATCTGAATGTGAAAAGTGTAAATATAGATCAAATATCGAATATTTCAGTGTATATGACATGATAGAGAATGGAAAAAATAAAGGGAGAGAGAACGAGAGAAGACAACAAACGCCTTATTTATACTCCACTGTACGACGGTGTCGCCTTGCAACGCTTCGTGAGCTTGTAGACTAGCCATTTTTGGCTAGTGACGCCATCGTACGATGGAGTATAAATGAAGGAAAAGAGTTCCTGTGTGTGTATGTCCCAAATGCTCCCTCAGTCTTCCAATACCGTACATAAAGACCATGCCAAGAAACCAGCGCAAAGCCGCCCTGCCGTCCATCAAGCCCTCTGCATGTATCTCCACATCTGTCAATTACATTTTCAATTAACTGCCAACTGAAAACTGTTTTCCCCAACGCTCTGCCACATTGTTATTTAGCTAACGTTAGTCCCTGCCTGCTTAGATTAAAATAATAATACGACATTTAAAAAAAGAATTGTTCACCATGGTGCCGATTGTTTTCAATTCCATTTACGGAAGCCCTCAAGGTCAAAAACTATGGCAACAGCTGTGAGATTAACCAGTGGGATTTGCTGGTTTGTTTTATTAGTTCGCCATGGCAACTATGAAACTAGGCACATCGCAGCAGGGAAGAGAATAGGAAAACAAAGAGTATATAATTATGGCTTATTGTAAAAAGAAATGTGTTCTTAATGAGTTAGTGCTGTAAATAAAGATCATATCGACATCTTTTTGTTTAGATATTTCAAAACACTTTTGAAACTAACTAGAGACAATGACGTAATGCATAGATAGAGTATGTATAGACTGCTCACTCTCTCTCTTTCAGTCTCTCTCTCATAAACCACCATTATAGAGCAGTGTTCATGTCAGTGGGTTTAATGCTGCAGTCAATTCTATTTAGTCTTTCTCGCAACGGCTAGGCAGATTCTAACCGGCGCCAACATGAAATTAGTTTTTTGATGAATGTCTCAGCAGCTTCTTCCAGGATTATAGCGGTGTGCTCCACATGTCATGGGTCATTACTGACTTGGCTCCCAAAGCATGGTGACGATGGCGTTAAACATACGCCACTGCATTCTCAATAACCAGATATGATCCTCGTTGAGCTGCAATGGAACCTCTTGAAACATTGGCATCTGACACTAAGCTTTGTCCGCTTCCTCTGGGAGAGCGCGGCGCACATTCAACGAGCGCTAGCTGGGTCTGAGAATAGCATGTGTAAATGGAGTTGTGGAGAGCAGCATATATCATGTTAATTAGTGATTGGTGGTGTGGTATATGATATGAGAACAGGACAACACCAGCAGCACGCCAGAACAATCAGCACACCTGCTGCTCCTTACTTTATGTGTTTGTGTGTGTGTGTGTGTGTGTTTCCATGTGCACATATGCACGCCACGCATGTTACGTGGCTACTGGGAGCAAAAAGAGAGTAGGGGGGTGCGGGGGGAGTGATGGAGGTAGACAGGTGTCTGAGTGGTTGTGTGTGTGTGTGTGTGTGTGTGTGTGTGTGTGTGTGTGTGTGTGTGTGTGTGTGTGTGTGTGTGTGTGTGTGTGTGTGCGTGTGTGTGCATGGGTGTGAGTGGGAGGGAGAGAGAGGGTCATCTGAGGCCCATTACAAGGTGATTCAATGATGAAAGAGCTTGTCAGGTCTCAACAGAGACCCGCAGCGACACACGCTCGCGCAAAGACACAGATGCAGTTGCACACACACACACACACACACACACACACACACACACACACACACAGACACACACACAGGTGGGATGGGTGCCTATTAGAGCTGTCGGGTGAGATATCCATCTGACGGTGTGAAAGTGAAACTAGGCCATTTGCTCACACTCACACCTCTGCCCCCCCCCCCCCCTCTCCACTCCCTCCCTCCTTCCTTCTCCACCTACCTAACACACTCCATCCTTTTCCATTCCTACACTGCTCCTTTCATTTCCTCACCTGAGAGGACAAGCAGCGACTGGCTTGTCCTGTCCATTTTATCTGCAGCTCTCTCTCTCTCCTCCCTCTGTTCTTTCACTCCTAAAAATCGATCACTCTCACACTTCATCTCCTCATCCCCTTTTCACTAACTGTTTTTCACCTACTTCCATTCATTCCTCAGTCTTGTAGTGTTTTCTATGCTGCCTTTTTCCACCCTCTATCCTTCTTGTATGTCTGTCTGTCTGTCTGTCCATCTGTAAAATTAACCGATCACCTACTCCTTCAAATTATTCCAGTTCTCTGTTCACTTATCCTGAATAACAGTAAACAAAACAAAACGTAAACAAGAAGAGAACAAAAACAGAAACGCTCAGTTCACATTAACATTACAAATAACCAACGGTAAGCACAAAGGTCAAAACATGCTAAACACACATGTCTCTGGAATAGCCATACACGTGTGTGTGTGTGTGTGTGTGTGTGTGTGTGTGTGTGTGTGTGTGTGTGTGTGTGTGTGTGTGTGTGTGTGTGTGTGTGTGTGTGTGTGTGTGTGTGCGCGTGCGTGTACATGCATACATACATACATACAAGTGCATGCATGATTAACCCATTCAATCCGGGAACACATCTGTGTCATTTTTAGATGTCTTTGGCTATTCAAAAATAGCAGATATACAAGCTCATAGCGTGGAACCGAGTGCCGCGCTATGAGTTTGTAGATCTGCTATCTAAAAAAAAAAATGGGAACATTTTTGCAAATATTTGAATTAATGCATTTAAAAAAAAAAAAAGGAAGGAAGGATCTGAGTTACAAATGTTGGCTTTCAAAATATACATATTTAAAGATTTGCACAAAATTAATGTTCAAGATTTTTCATAAATAGCAGATCTACAAGCTTGTAGCGTGGCACCGAGCTTGTAGATCTGCTATTTTTGAATAGCCAAAGTATAAAATAATGGTTATAGCTCAAAAATGTAAAATGACACAGATACGTCCCCGGATTGAATGGGTTAAGTGCGTATGTGTTGACTCACAAAGGTAAAAACAAATGCATGATGTGGGGGCTCGTCCCTCGGGAAAAGGGGAGAGGTGCGGAGAGGGGAACATATTGTTACAGAATGGTCACGTTATCACGTTCGTTTGCCAAAGCCATGTTGTGATTTAGGGCACATGCCAAATACTCACTGGTCTGATAAAAAAAAGAGCAGGGTGGTGGTGGTGGTGGTGGCCAGGGGGGTGGGGAGGGAGAAACATCAAACATGGCAGACTGTTCCTCCCTCGAGTACAGTCAACAGACACACACACACACACACACACACACACACACACGCGTGCGCGTGCACGCTAACGCATATGAAAAGCGCTCAAATGCACACATGCGTGACAGGAACACGCGCGTGCACACCCGTGAACTGAGTGACACTTGTAACTAAAGTTTATAGCCTGCAGAAAGAAACGCAGAACAGAGTAAGAGGTGGGGGGGGGGGGGGCGGAGGAGGAGAAGGGGAGGTGGAGGCGAGGAGAGGGAAAAATTATTACCATCCCCGACCCTCCCTACCAATAAAAAGCATAACTTCAAACATGGCTCTGATGATGGCTAAAGCAGGGGAAATTGATTTATTTGAAGATGTTTGAAAGTGAATTTTTCACAGGTTGGGAGAGGGTCTTTGAAGCCACATGTGTGTGTGTGTGTGTGTGTGTGTGTGTGTGTGTGTGTGTGTGTGTGTGTGTGTGTGTGTGTGTGTGTGTGTGTGTGTGTGTGTGTGTGTGTGTGTGTGTGTGTGTGTGTGTGTGTGCGCGCGTGTGTGTGTGTGTGCGCGCGCGTGCGCGCGTGTGTATGAGAGAGATAGGGAGAGAGAGTGTGTGTGTGTGTCTACAGTATATGTGTGTGCGTGCGTGCGTGCGTGTGGAGAGGGAGAGGATGGAATGTACATGTCTTTAGGGCTGACCTTAATGTTAGTACAGTAAAAAGCGCACAGTACTGCTGTTATCAGCTGCCAAATGCTCAGTTGACCACCCCAGGGTGTGCGCACGGCGCGGCACGTGCGTGTGTGTGCGATATTAAAGCTAACCTACTTTCTTCGGTACAAGCATAAGCTGATGGACACCTGCGGTGAGTACTCTGTGACACGCAGGGCAAAAAGCCCTGATCTGATTTACATAAGCCCGGTTCATACTTAGTCGCACGGCATCGCCGCGCGCAGAAAATAGCCGATCTACCAGCTCAGGATGCGGTGCATGTGCCACGCGTAGTGAGCTTGTAGATCGTCCGTTTTCGGCGCGCCACGCCGTCTTCCGATGGAGCATAAATTTGGCATATTTGTGGAAAACTGGATTAGCAGCTTTTTCTGAGAACTATGTACATATTACCCCAAGGGTCCTTGGGGGGGGGGGGGGGTACCAGGGGGTCCCCAGCAAAATTAGTTAATATATAGCCTCACAATCATTTTAACCACCATATTTTATACTTTGGCTTTTCAAAAATAGCAGATATACAAGCTCATAGCGTGGCACCGAGTGTCGCGCTATGAGCTTGTAGATCTGCTATTTAAAAAAAATCCCTGGCACAAAATATTTTTAAGATGGGGGGGGTCCGCTAGCCTGGCATGGCCAAACTAATATCACTGCGTATATATTAGTTTGGAGTCTCTGTGTGGAACCTGCATTTCCGAGGAGCAAATTAAAAAAATGCCCCTGGTGATAAAACCTCCCCATATTTGCATACTGGGCCCTGATTGGTCCCTCACAACTTCGGAGGGAGAGAAATCCAATTTCTATTGAGAGGGGCCAGACCTAATCTGCCGAGGGATTTTTTTGTTTGTTGCAATGGCAGATTCGTCTGGAACCAGGCTAGGGGTCCGCAGCCAAATACATATCATTTTGGGGGTCCTTGACATGACAAAGTTTGAGAACCAATGCCCTACATAATGTGGCTGGGAGATAGTAAAGCAATTTGGACCCTGGTGTCAAATATTTAGGAGCCTGGGTAAAAAAATACAAAAATACAAAATTGAGCTGGGTTCAATTGTTCCAGCTTGGTAGTGTTTGCGGGCAGGAAGCTGGCGAGGCATCATGGCGAGGAATCAAGGCTGCTTTTTTTTGCTGCACTAGGAACTTCAACTGGTTGGTCTGGGTTGTTCTGCGGGGAGGGGAACTGGAGAGATAGTGTGAACCAGTGGTGTAAAGTAACTAAGTACTAGAGTTCTCAAATTCTGCCAGGACCCGACTCTACCCCACCCGACGTTTTCCGGCCGGCCGGGCCCAAAATATATGCTAATTAGTCGGGCCGGGCCGAGCCTCGGGTTCCGTGAAGAAGAAAAAAATCTATTCCCCCAAAAAAGAAATTTCAACTGCCCCTAGCACCCTAACGGTAAGGCCGACGGAAATGGCAGTGGATGTGTTGGATGCATCTCAAAGTGAACTTTACTCAGGTATCTAGTTTGTCGCCGTCTGACCTTCCTAGCCCGTGTTATTCAATAAAAACGGACGACAATGGCCAAAACTCAATCGAAGCGGTGAAAGTTGCCATTTTCAAGATGTTTTGGACATTATCTCTGGAACGGAAGGTCCAATTTCCTCAGTTCAAAGCTTGTTGGATGCGTGACTTTGAGGACATTAAGCACATATTGACACCTTTTCGGGTTTTTGGGCCTAAAAAGTATAGTGATTGTTCGGGCCGGGCCGGCCCAGCAGGGCCCAGTTAGGGCCCAGCCTTAATTTTCAGGTCCATTGAGAACTCTACAAAGTACATGTACTCAAGTACTGCACTTAACCCATGAAAACCGGGAAAGCATCCGTGTCATTTTAGATTTTAGCTGTACTGTATATCGTCTCTGTCGGGTGGAAATAAAACACATGGAGACATGTGGTATGCAGCACTCAAAGTGTAGGCATGGCAATGGTGTGGTTTAATGTATACATAGTTAATTATGGAACTGTTAGCACAGTATGGTTAAGTGTAGCCATGGGTTTAGTTAAGTTAAAGTTAGGGTAAGTATATGGGGAGCGCATACACCAGTTAGTCCTTTGAGAGACCTCATTGTAAAGCAGCAAAATGTGGAGAATGCCAAAGAAAATACAAGACAACACAGCTGTGTATACACAGTAAAATACTCAGTGTTATTTTATCCATTTGTAACTCAGAGAGTGCAAAGATTTTACCAAACAGACCAAAAACGTTTTTCATTACCTGCTCATAGAACTTGTTGTGAGCCACATAGTACTGGGTGTCAAATGAATCCTCTGTCACCAAGACATGCTGCCTCTCTCCAATCTAGAGAGAGAGAGAGAGAGAGAGAGAGAGAGACAGGGAGAGAGAGAGAATATATGGTAAGACTCAGAAACAATTACCCAGGGTTCAGTTTACAATCAAATTACAGGGTTAGCTTATTCGTTCAGTATTTGTAAATGAATATTTGTATTTATATATGCACGTGCATGCATGTGTGTCCATCTGCGTGTGTGTACAGCCAAATGTCAATTATAACCCAAGCAGGGAAACAGCACTATTTGCATTCACATGAACAAACACCTCATCCCTTCATTTCTCCATCACCCTCACTGACCCCCGCTCCACACCTACCCACCCACACACTTACCGACCCACCCACCCACACACACACACACACACACACACACCCTTTCCCTTTCAGCGCCAACCAGCTTGAATCAACTTGTCAAAATCAAATAGGAAAACAATAATAAATGTATATAATATTTAAATAATGTTATTTTGCGATGACACCTCAGTTTGACAGTCTCAATTCTCTCCAGACAGGTTCATTAGCATGTGTAAATTGGATGACATGAATGAAGAAAGAAGACTCAAGACAGGGGCTGAAAACATGTGCCATGGCTAGTTGCCTGCATGCATTTGGCACTCTCGCTTTTGTGTTAATATTCACATTTTGTGTTAATTATGGGCTTTTTTGGTGGCGCTGTCTGTCAATTTTATCAAAGTTTGGGAAGACCAGGAGGAACCTTTGTCCCCCAGCTTAGCGTGCGGCACAGACTGTATAAAAGAGATGGACAAAGTGACGCCCCCAGACTCTACAGACCATAAATGAAGCAAATTTTTCAATGGATTTCAAATCCGCCATCTTCAATATATACCAAAAAGCAAGCGGATCAATCGCTAAATGAATGCTATTGGTTGGGTAGCTGGTCAATCAAGAGCGGGAGCGGGGAATGAAAGCTATTGATTGTGTAGCTTGTCAATCAAATCATCTCGCCCCTACAAGAGCATACCCTACTTTATCGTCAATTTTAAAATAAATGGGGCCATAATTTACCAAAACGCATATCATGATGATTGAAAGAAGACTTTAAACTAGCAACTGGAAGCATATAGTATTTATGACAATGTTTATTAAGGTAATACAATCAAGTCTAAAGTTCGTCAAAAACCCACCCACTTGAATGGAGAAAAAATCTTTCTGACACCAGCAGGGGTAAAACAGTGAAACTACAGGCCATTCATATATATATTCTATATAGACTCAATTTAAAAGCAGGAAGCTGGGCCCTTGGGCACAGGAGACACCAGCGCCCAAGGTCCTTGAGAGCTCGAGGAGTCCCATGTATGTTACAAAAAGTCTATTCTTGGACTGGGCTTCTCCAACCTTCACTTCCCATGCAACCAAATGGGTGAACTACAGAATGGGACCAACAATGGCTTCTCCCACTTGCTGGTATTGTTTTTCTGTGAAACCTGTTCTGACCATGTCCCTCCATCCCAGATGGGACACTGATTCAGGTCAACTCGCCAGTAAATCTAGATGGGTGGTGTTGTATTCTAACATGCCTGGGGTCTTGCTCTCCTTGGTCAACTACATAATTGTCGCTTGATCTAAAACAGGAAATCTTGTCTGGAGACTACAACCCATTCCAGGCACATTCACATGTTTGCATACAGCCATACACACACACGCATGAAAGTGCGCGCACGCACACACACACACACACAGCCAGCGCAGCGGCGCAGCATTGACGTGTGTGAGGTGCTGCTCATCATTGCATCGAGTGGAAGCGTTGCTTCCAGAACCACACAGTAAAAACAGTCATCTTTACACATAAGGTAACTGAGTGTCTCACAATCTGTTGATTTGTAGACAGCTTTCTAAGAACGACAGCAGCTGTGTGGGTGAGTTGCCTTGTCTACGGTAAAACTTGTTAGTTTTCAGACACTGGCTTGCTTTTGTAGAGCAGGTCTTCAGCCCTAGCAGTATTACAACCTAAATTCACATTATAGATACTCAATTAATACTCAATTACCAATTTATTGCTCAGGTTTGAAATAGCCGGTATTCTTATTTCTTTATTTGGCATATTATGCTTTATTTAGATGCTGTAGGAGAGTGTAGAGAGAGACACCTAGGGCAGAGAGAGGGGACACATGCGAGACATGATGGGAGTTGGATTCGAACTTGGGTCCTCGAGACTCGCAAGAGGCATTATGCTCACAGGTTGTCGGTCGGATCTGCGGTTCTGGATAACCGCCTATCTGACTGAATCGACGGTAGGCACCGCACTCCCTCGGGTCCTCTGTGACGTGCACGCCGAAATTGAAATTGGTCAGTCGGACGTTTCTCGAGATACGTGAGCTACTGAACTAGAGCACCACCTATAGGGTGTCACTGAGCTGTGCCCTTGTCTGTTTAACTCATTCAGTGCCCAGCTTATTTATGGAATTTTGGCTCTGAGTGCCACAGCCAAAATTCATTGTAAAATAAAAATGCTTAGGAGCCGAGATACAGCCTTTTTCAGTAAGAAGTTAAACAAAGAGTGAATGGAGCAGAAAATCTTCAAATCATCATATCTTGGGTTCTGAACCAAAAAAAAAGTCTGACTAGTCCTTCAGGTACTTTTTATTTTATTTTTTTATTTTACGTCTTAGACGTCCAGTGGCACTCAGGGCTTATATCAACGGACGTCTTAGACGTCCAGTGGCACTGAATGAGTTAAGTGTCAAACAACTTGACAATCTTGCTGATTTCACAGTTCAAAGTTTGGCCTGATGGATGCACTAGTTCAGTGGTTCTCAACCTTTTCAGGCCGCGACCTCCCAACATAATCATATTTGAACTGGGGACCCCCCACCCTGACAAGCACTTGGAATTGTAGGAGTTGAGACATAACATTTAGTTTGACTCGGTTCCACTGATAAATATTGTGAAAATAGCTGATCTACAAGCTCACAACGCCTCGCAACGCGAGCCATTGTGAGCTTGTAGATCGGGTATTATCAACATTTTTGCCTCTTTCTTATAATTATTATTTATTATAATTATCAGGTTGAGAACCACTGCACTAGAAGGTAATGTGGTCAAATGGTCACCAATATCAATAGGTTTCTTACTCTTGGGACCTCCTCAATGTCTACTTTGATGCTGCGTGAGCAAGAGCATTAACCCGGAACGTGCTGATAATAAGCAAATAAATGTTGTTAACTTTCAAACCTTTCGTTTCAGTATTTCACCATAACCATTATGTGAGATACCTTGCCCATGTTATCAGAGAACAGGGTTACGCAAGTAGGGTATTGTATACCAAAGTGGGACCTGGGAACCTCAGAGAGTTCTGCTTCTACATTCGGTAACTTCTAGGCAAAAAAATGTAATGATCAGGATGCAAGAGGAAAGCTGGGTGAATGCAAGGGAGGAATATCTTTCAGGGATGAAAAATCTCAAGTTTTTGACATTAACCTTTCTTTGATTTGAGGATAAGTCTCTGCGCTTGTGTCCCTGTATGCTGATGCAAGCTTTGACAGGCTGATTAGAGGCAGAAAGTAAAACCATCTTGGGATCAACTTGGAGAAATTGGCAAGGCAAGGCTCAGTGACTGCAAAACGCACACACAGGTGGAATACTGATGACGGTAATACAAAAAATAAAAAATAACCATCAGCTTGTGGCTATGTATATATATATATACACAAGTTCTCTCACAGAGAAAAGACAATATCTATGACAATGTACAAAAAGTGGCAGCCCTATTGTTGTGCTGAGACACAGGGTCAGGAAAACATGCGTGTTGTCTCTGAAGCGACCAGAATTAGCCGTTTACAACACGTGGCCTGTAAATCCTACTTGAATACAGGCAGAATTGTACGGTACAGGGTGTTACTGTGCATACTGTACCTGGGAAATGGGTTCAAACCTATAGTTTAGCATGACAGCCTTTTGGCATGTCATGTCCTATACTGTACGTTATGCCTCTGATTATTTCCTTCTTCTGTCTAACTGCAGCAATAAAGGAAAGGTGGAACATTTTCATGTTAACATCACACCTCTCTCTTTGATGGTACAGTAGCATACTGCTGACTGGGCTGTTCTTAGCCCAGGGACCCGTGCATGTCTCTGACACATGTCTCTGACACATGTCTCTGGGCATTTTCTTTGTTGTTTACAACTCTCCTCTTCCCTCCCTCTTTTCGGTCTTCCCTCTATTCCTCCTTCCTTTATTCCTTCTTTTACTGTATTTGTCTGTGTGTGTGTGTGTGTGTGTGTGTGTGTGTGTGTGTGTGTGTGTGTGTGTGTGTGTGTGTGTATGTTCTTGTATAAGTAACACCTGCACAGACATGCTGACGGACTTGAAAAGACATTGAATGGATTACTGTTTCCTGAAAACAGAGCAACTTTCAAAAGTGAGAAGAGGAGGAAAAAATAAATCGTCCTTTGAACTCAGTATTAGGCTAGTGAACATTAATAATTGCCCTGTGAACTTAAAGGGATAGTTCACCCGCAAAATGACTTTTTTTCTATCGATTAGTCAACCCATGGAGACTTGAAGTCATGGATATTTTTTTGTTTTTGTCGCATTCCTAAGCCAATAATTTGATGACCAGCAGTGATTCCGGTAGGCGACGCAAAGAGTCTCCTTTGTGTCTCCTACCGGAACCACTGCCTACCGGTCCGCTCTCCATGGGGTGACTAATCAATAGAAAAAAAGTCATTTTGCGGGTGAACTATCCCTTTAACATTATGCTCATGAACATTGATATTGTAGATAAATGTGTTTGTTCTTTTGGAGCCAAGGTGGAATATGTTTGCTTTAAGCCTCAAATATCGAGGAGTCTTGGTCTCCGGATCAGTAAGGCGCAATCCTCTCTGTATTTCATTCAGGTTCTGTTTCTATCATTGTGAATGTGTATGAATCAGTCTTAATAATGTCT
>NC_137605.1:36395732-36415732 GCF_963280865.1 Gymnoscopelus braueri | reverse complement strand
GAGCTAAAATGAGACGCTCTGATCTTTGGAGGTTCTCTTGCACAAAGCTGCTTGAAAGAAAAACTCCCCCGTTGTGTTGGGTGTTTTCTTTTATTTATTTCTTTACCCTCAAAGTCGAAACCAAAGTAAAGAGAGAGAACTTTTTGGTGTTTGCTACAAAGACTAAGGGGATTCAGGGTGGATTTGGTCGGCTGTGTGTGCGGAGACAAATGTAAAATCCGCACAGATCAAAGCTACACGAAACCAACTGCTTCTCCACGCCGAAGCCACTGGAACGCGGCCTGAACACGAATACTTCACACAGCACACCAAGGTAATGAGATGGGACCCAGAACATACAGAAAGACAGGAGGATGACGTGTAGAAGAACAAACGCCAAGGATGTGGAGGGGGGTGTGGAAAGAGAAGTGGGATTATAAAAGACAGAATGGAAGAAAGAACAGATGAGGAGAGGGAATACACCTGACAGAGCGGGCCGACAAACTGGGAAAAACCAAGAATAAATCTCTCAGAGTGGTGACATAACACATCCCAAACATAGAAGTTGAAGGTGTGTTTGTGTTCATTGTAGTGCTTTCCAATAGGGAACCCCCCTAAGCCATCTACTGCCCTAGAGACAGAGCTACTGACAGGACGATTTAGTCTCCCTTCATCCTGTGACACAAAAGCATTTTGTATTGTGATGCTAGATGCCAGTGCACTGAATCCAACACTAATGAAGATCCTTCATGTAGGGCTACAGTAGCAGGCTGGGTGTTCACTAGAGGTAAGAAGAAACAGTTGACATTGTACAGAACAAAAAAAGCTGGTGACCCCTGATCCCTGATTTATACTTTGTTGTGTTGGATTGATTGAATTCTTTATTAGCAAGACTGAAAAACAGTACGTCAGTACAGTAAAAAATACAAAGCTATGTACGTTTCCATTGTGGTCCGTGTGAGAGTGTCATGCACTGAATACTGCATACGAATCAGGCTTAAGTGTGGTCGCATAACCTGTGCACATAGCACACGCACAGGCATACACGCACACATACACACACACACACACACACACACTTTTGTTACAGTTGAGTTTTTAGCCTTCAACAAGACTTCCGGGGCAGGAGAGCACTTTCCAGTTGTTCGTTCTAAATCTGTGCTCATTAATGGTGTTAAGGTTAAGACGCTGGCCTCCAGAGCTGTATGTAGTACTGCTGGTCTGTCATCTGAACCCTGTGCTTCCGCTATGCAGTATACTTTTCGGAAGCACTGACCCTTTCTGCTTCCACTCTCCGTCTCGATAGAGAATATCAATAACAAAATTACTCAAAAGGAGAGTGACCTCTCCTCAAAGTAAATTATTCGCAAAACACACGCATACATCATTATTTTGTCTTACCTGTCACTGCACTGAACTCTGTGAGTTCCGTGACTGACCTTTATCAGTCTTTTCCAACAGCCACATTCACATGATCTGTTGCCAGTCGGTCCTTTGACAAACCTTTCTCATATCTGATGCTGTGATACTGGAACGATGTTACGTTTACATTGCACAAAGTGCGGCACCAATAATCAAGCTTAAGTACTTTTCGTCTGGCTGAGTCAGCCTTTATTTGACTGTCCAAAACAATAGAGTTCCATGTTTGACCTTCAGCTGTCGAGTGTACACACCGATATGTGTGACTCCAATGACCACAGCTGTCAAATCAATAACCGTGTTTGAATTTATGGAGAGATAAACTTCAAATCACTTTGAACAGTGCAAACGGTTCAGTTAATCTTAAGTACTTAAAACACAAGATTCAAAAACAAGAGTGAAACAAAGTGCGTTGTCACGCGGGATTGGGGGGGAGGGGTAGCTTGAAAGCAGCGCCATGTGGAACAAAGGGAAATGTAATGTAACGCAATTAGACGAGTTCCTTCAGTTCCTAGGGACCTAGGCAGTTAGGGCTATGGAGACATGAAGCACTCAGAGAGAGAGAGAGAGAGAGAGAAAAATAATTCAATTGTTTACATCTCATACTGACCTCCAGAGTGTGGACAGGTCTAAAGGAGAGCTACTGTGAGCACATGTGTCTCTTTCATATCAAACACCAACATACATCCATCCATCCATCCGCCCACCTGAACCCAAACATAAGCAAGTGTCTGGTGTGTGTGTGTGTGTGTGTGTGTGTGTGTGTGTGTGCGTGTGCGTGCACACACATGTGCGTGCATGTGTAGGCTACTCATGTATTGCCAAATCTCTTGGCCCAGTACCAGAGCAGCCCTCTAAAGCCCGATTCATACTTGGCCGCACGACGGTGTCGAGCGTCAAAAAATAGCAGACCTACAAGCTTGTGGGTCTGCTATTTTCGGCACGCAACACCGTTGTGCGACGGAGCATAGATTAGGCTTAAGCCAGCAATGAAATGCTTTCCATGTGGCACATGGCCCTCACCGCCCCCCCCCCCATCCCTAAACCCAATTGCCTTTGCAGGGTTCCTACATATTTTACTAATCCAGTTCCATGATGTTTCTATGATTATTACTGTGGTTTATGGCTTTGTTCATCGTCAAAGTTCAGTTCATGTTAAAAACAATGGCAAACAAAAAATCGTAAAACTCTGTCAACCCATTAAAACCCGGAAAGCATATATGTGTCATTTCAGATTTTTGTGTTGGCTATTTAAAAATAGCAGATATACAAGCTCACAGCACGTCACTTTGTGAGACAAAAAGTTAAAATATGGAGATAAGAGGTTTCTGCCCACTATGAGACAATGAAAATATACATACTGAGGTGCAACTCCAACAACAAATGGAAATATTTTTTAATGCACACTGCATTGCATTTGGAATGGGCATAGGACAGAAGAGAAGAATGAGGATGAGGATGAAGAGAAGAGAGAGCGAGAGAGAGAGATTGATGGAGAGGGGGAGAGAAGAATGAAAGGGGCGAGAGAAGAGAAGGAGACAAATGAGATGCAATATCCGCCCTGGCTTCCATTCAGCCACGTTCTTGGGGCGGGGGGGCAAGTGTGTGTGTGTGTGAGAGAGAGAGAGAGAGAGAGAGAGAGAGAGAGAGAGAGAGAGAGAGAGAGAGAGAGAGAGAGAGAGAGAGAGGAGAAAGAGAGAGGAAGAGAGAGTGAGAGAGAGAAAGAGAGAGAGGGGGGGGCAGAAAGAGAGAGAGAGAGAGCGGGCCAAGAGGAGGAAAAGAGATTAGGCAGAGCAGCCAGCTCTAATGGTCTCTAATTAGCATAACAAAAGACACACACACACACACACACAGGCTGAAAGACTCCGGCCACAAGCCACAAATATAATGTACATGTGCATAGACACACACACACTCGTGCATAGAGACACACACACACACACACACACACAAACAGGAACAGAAAAGAAGACAGACAGGTGCATGCACGCGCACCCCGCCGCGCAGCCCCCCCCCCCCCCCCCCCCACAACACACACGCACGCACACACACACACACACACACACACACAGACATACCAGTGGGCAGAGCATCTCATTAGGCTAGCTGAATAACAATTACCCTGCTATACCTCCCTCAATACACACTGGCTTGGCAGGCCTCACAGACTGTGTGTGCGCGGGCGTGTGTGTGTGTGTGTGTGTGTGTGTGTGTGTGTGTGTGTGTGTGTGTGTGTGTGTGTGTGTCTTGAGGCTATATGCCAGATCCCTAATGCTTTCTTGGCTCTTTATTTTCCTCTGTTTTTCCTCTCTCTACGCCTCTCTTCCTCCCTCTCTGAACAGAGGTAGTGAAGTGAACAGAGCACTGTGCACCTGCATCACATCTACACACACCACCGCCTGTGGTCTCTCCAAAACATTCCTGACCGTCCTTACACACATCCAAGCACACACACACACACACACACACACACACACACACACACACACACACACACACACACACACACACACACACACACACACACACACACACACACACACACACACACACACACACACACACACACACACACGCACACGTTAGCGTAGACAGGCAAAAACTCCATGGATACACTTGACTGCATGCGTGAAATCGAGAAAAGCAAAACAGTAGGAAATTGAGCGAGCTGGGTGTGTGAGGGATGAGAGATGAAGTGAGAGCAGTCAAACCAGAGGACAGAATGAAAGGGAGGGAGAGACAGAAAGCAGAAAGAGGAGAAAGCAGAAAGAGAGAGAGAGGTTTACAGCACGAAGAAGGGCATGAGACGCAAACCTGTCCATTTGGTTTAGTACTCATCTTTCAGGGTCATATCTAGTGTTAATTTAACACTTTTTTTTGTGAATAAATACATTGTTAACCAATCTGTACGGTAGAGCATGGGTTCCCTAACTTTTCAGCCTGCGACCCCAAAATAATGCGGCCATTGACTCGTGACCCCACCTAACCCTGGAGGTAGTTTATGCACAGAAACTTGCACGTTCGGTGCGCATTTGTAATGTATAAATTGGTAAAATGTACTATTTGTAATCATTTTTAGCTTGTATTTCATCCATTCTGTTGAAAAAAAAATTCATCGATTAATTAAATTAATGATCCAAAATAATTTCGCGACCCCACCGTTAGTGTCCTGCGACCCCACCCCAACTTTGGGAACCCCTGTGGTAGAGTATGCAATTCAAATATAACTAATACAACTGCAGTGTTTGGAGGCAGTCTCCCTGCTCTTCTACTGACTAATGGGAACAATTTAGTCAGGTAAGACCACTAGTGGTTGATAAGTGGTATTGCCTGAAGCTCAGAGCGCAACATCTCCCGTGCCCAAGTGAACGTTGGGTCTCAGTGGAAGCAATGTTGTCCTCCTGGAAGCAATGTTGTCCTCCTAGTGGGAGACCTGGGTTAGAATCCCGGGAAGGACATACATCTTACAGATTGCAGCTTTAACTCTGACAGTGTAAAAATTAACACATTGAGTGCCAAAAACGGTCCGGACCGTTTTTCATAATCCAAACGAGGAGTGCCAGAAACGGTCCGGACCGTTTTTGGAGAAAAAAAATAAAATAAATAAAAAAAAAAAAATAAAAAAAAAGTTTTCGAAGATTTATACTCCAATCCACTTCCTGGTTAACTTATGACTTCAAAAGCCTGTATCTCGGCTCCTGTGTACTTTTTTTTTAAATTATGTATTTTTGACTATTTTCGACTATTTTCAACTGGCTGCAACTATGGAACGGATTACCAAATGTTTTCCCCCCGATTGTACGAGACCCCTGTGTGTGTAATGAGGGGATCACCGTGAGGACGGTGATCACTGAAAATATTTTGTGACTACTTGAAAAAGACCACTAGTGGTTGATAAGTGGTATTGCCTGAAGCTCAGAGCGCAATATCTCCCGTGCCCAAGTGAACGTTGGGTCTCAGTGGAAGCAATGTTGTCCTCCTAGTGGGAGACCTGGGTTAGAATCCCGGGAAGGACATACATCTTACAGATTGCAGCTTTAACTCTGACAGTGTAAAAATTAACAGTTAGATCAATACTCTGGATTTTATTGTTTGCTGTATTACAGCATTGCCATCGAAATAAAAAACACTGTCACCCTCAGAACTCATAAAAGACAATTTGTCCGGAATGAAAAATAAATGGTTAAATTCACTGATTGACAGAGGGTCTTAAGGGCTAATTTATAATTTGTTACATTGCCCCTTTAACAAGTGTTGACTGAAATTGGGTATTTTCAAAACAAAAATCTCAGGGCTTCGAATCCATTGACAGGTACTGTACATGGTTAGGCCATGAACTTAGCACAGCATGGTGCGAACACTGCCAACTAATTCCGACAATGTAAAAGTAGGCCTACTTTGTATCAAAGTATCCATTACCGTTATGTCAGCAGATTTGGTGTGGGGTTTGAAAACAACAGGAATCAGGAGAAACAATGGTTATGCCTAATTTATAATCTGATGTATTATAGACAGACAGACAGACCTTTCTTGATCCCGCAGGTGAAAATCAGTCACCAAGAGGCAGCACAGCAGTTACAGTTATAGAGTCACAGATACAGAGCAAGAGGTAAGCAAATACAAAGGGAAATAACATGTAAAATGTCCCATGTTGCACTGTGACACGTTGAGAGCTTGTACATCGGCTATATTTTTGACGTGGGACACGGGATGCATGTACGACACGGGATGCACCAGGCTTTACAGAGCAGAGTAGAGGAGGAGCAAATGATGTTACATAAACCTGATGTGATTGATTCATTCCCATCTCTCTGACAGTGGCATGGATCATAATACTATGTGACATATATATTATATATATTTTGGCACATCCAAAACATATGCACACACGCGTGCGTGCACACACACACACACACACACACACACACACACACACACACACACACACACACACACACACACACACACACACACACACACACACACACACACACACACACACACACACACACACACACACATTACATTACATTACAGTCATTTAGCAGACGCTTTTATCCAAAGCGACTTACAATAAGTGTATTCAACATAGGTAGGGAACGAAAACTACTAATCACCAGAAGTCTTTAGTGCATTATCTGCAAAAACAAGCAACCAAGAGTATACCTAGCGCTAAGGTAAAAGTGCAATATATCAGCTACCTATTTCCTTAAACAGATGAGACAAAATAGCTAAATCAAATGAGCATGAGCTAAAACAAATAAGTGAATCGACTAAACAAGATCCAATAAACAATCCAATAATCCAATAAACAATACAGCAATAGAAAACAAGCGTTCGTACAACTAGTTAACAACAAGTAGGTCAGGCAGAGAGGAAGGGTAGTGTTTCCTGAAGAGGTGAGTTTTCAGCCTGCGGCGAAATATGGGCAGTGACTCTGCTGTCCTAACATCAGTGGGAAGTTCATTCCACCACTGTGGGGCCAGAACAGAAAAGAGTCGTGACCGCGTGGATCGGCCAGAAGGACCCTTGAGTGACGAGGCAATCAGTCGCCCCGAGGTGGCAGACCGAAGTGGTCGGGCAGGGGTGTAGGCATCGACCATAGCCCGGAGGTAGGAAGGAGCTGTTCCTTTCACTGCCCTATAGGCTAGCACCAGGGTTTTGAACTGGATGCGAGCCGCTACGGGGAGCCAGTGTAGAGAGCGGAGAAGGATGGTTGTGTGGGAGAACTTGGGGCGGTTGAACACCAGACGAGCCGCAGCTTTCTGAACAAGCTCCAGGGGTTTGATGGCAGATGCCGGAGCACCAGCAAGGAGGGAGTTGCAGTAGTCCAGGCGGGAGATGACGAGAGCCTGGATGAGCACCTGGGCTGCCTTCTCCGTGAGGAAGGGGCGAATCCTCCTGATGTTGTAGAGCAGGAATCTGCAGGACCTCGTCACTGATGCGATGTTTGCCGAGAACGTCAGTTGATCGTCCAGGGTCACACCCAGATTCTTCGCAGTCCGAGTTGAGGTCACCACAGCATTATCAATGGTGATGGCCATGTCTCGGTGCGGACAGCCCTTCCCCGGGAGGAACATCAGCTCGGTCTTGTCCAGGTTGAGCTTCAGGTGGTTTGTCGACATCCACTCCGAGATGTCAGCCAGACAAGCAGCAATGCGTGTCTCCACCTGGGTATCAGAGGGGGGGAATGAGAGGATTAGCTGGGTGTCATCGGCATAGCAGTGGTAGGAAAAGCCATGGGAGTGGATGACAGCACCCAGAGATGTAGTGTAGAGAGAGAAAAGAAGAGGACCCAGAACCGAGCCTTGGGGAACCCCAGTTGTGAGCCTGTGTGGTTCTGACACAGACCCTCTCAGCATCACCTGGTAGGAGCGACCCGTCAGGTAGGATGCAAACAGGGAGAGTGCAGAGCCTGAGACACCCATCCCCTCGAGGGTGGAGAGGAGGATCTGATGGTTCACCGTGTCGAACGCTGCAGACAGGTCCAGGAGTATCAGAACGGAGGAGAGAGAGTTCGCTCTAGCGGCATGGAGCGACTCCGTCACTGCCAGGAGGGCAGTCTCTGTCGAGTGACCCACTTTGAACCCAGACTGGTTGGAGTCCAGGAGGTCATTCTGGTGGAGATAGGAGGACAGTTGTTTAAAGACAGCACGTTCGAGAGTTTTAGATAGGAAGGATAGAAGGGAAACCGGTCTGTAGTTCTTGATCTCAGAGGGGTCAAGTGTCGGTTTCTTCAGGAGGGGGGTGACTCTGGCAGTCTTGAAAGTAGAGGGAAAGTAGCCAGATGTCAGAGAGGTGTTAATAAGGTGGGTTAAGAAGGGAAGAAGTTCAGGTGCAATAGACTGCAACAGAGTGGATGGGACCGGGTCCAGAGAGCATGAGGTGGGGCGACTAGAGGTAATAAGGAGAAGGACCTCGTTAGGGGAGAGGGGAGAGAAGTGGGATAGAGAGGGGATGGGGGGGGGGAGAGGAGTAGATGAGGGTAGAGAGGGGGGGGTGGCAGGCAGACGGGTGTGGGTAGTGCGCAGGGCACCAGCCGGGGGAGGAGGGAAGGAGGATCGGATATCGTTCACCTTCTTGTCAAAGAAGTTGGCGAAATCGTCGGGGAGGAGGGACGAGGAGGGAGGAGGGGGTGGTGGTTGCAGGAGAGAGGAGAAAGTTTCAAAGAGTTTTTTAGGGTTGGAAGCAGAAGCCTGAATTTTAGTGCAGAAAAAAGCAGCTTTAGCAGCTGATAGAGAGGAGGAAAAAGTAGAAATGAGAGATTGGAAGGTGAGAAGGTCCTCCAGGAGGTTGCCATTTCTCCATTTGCGCTCAGCCGCTCTCAGGCTCCGTCTCTCAGTCCGCACTGAGTCCGACAACCAGGGGGCAGGTGGAGTTTGGCGTGCAGGCCTGGTGGTGAGGGGACAGAGATGGTCGAGAGAAGAGGATAGAGTAGAGAAAAGAAGATCTGTGGCGGTATCAGGGGACAGAAGAGCAAAGGATTCAGGGGCAGGGAGAGCAGAGAGAACAGAGGAGGAAAGAACAGTGGAGGAAAGTGAGCAAAGATTGTGACGTGAGGCAATCATGTGGGTAGGGAGGGGCTGTGAGGGGGGAGAGGAGAGAGAGAGAGAGTAGGACATGAAGTAGTGATCAGAGAGTTTCTTACCCTTTTCACTGGAAAGAGGAGTGACAGACAGGTTAGCAATAGAGCAGCCTCTGGTGAAAATCAGGTCCAGTTGGTTGCCCGCCTCATGGGTAGGAGGAGATGGGCAAATAACTAGGTCAAAGGCGGCGAGAAACGAAAGTAGTGGGTCTAGCTGCTTCTCAGTCGGGAGGTTGAAGTCACCCAGAAGGATGAATCCAGAGCCATCGACAGGGAAGTGGGAGACTAGATTGTCCAGCTCCTCCAGGAAGCCACCAGCAGGGCCCGGTGGGCGATAAACAACTGCAATGGTGAGCTTGACTGGATGAGAGACAGTGACCACATGAAATTCAAATGAGGTAGGAGAGAATTGTGACAGTGAAACAGGAGAGTATTTCCATTTTCTGGAAATTAGCAGACCAGCCCCACCACCTGTCCGCACGGCTCTGGGAGTGTGAGAGAAAGAGTACACATCTGACAGAGCCGCGGGCGTAGCAGTGTTTTCTGGTCTGATCCAGGTCTCAGTCAGAGCAAGGAAGTTAAGGGAGAGCAAGGATGCGTAGGCTGAGATGAAAGCAGATTTGCCTTCCACCACAGTCGAGTGGCAATTCCAAAGCCCTCCCGTTACCACTTGCTCGACGTGAGTGGAAAGAGTAGGATATATTAGATTAGTTGTATCGCGACATCTGGGTGTAACCCAGTGTTTTTGCGACCACCAGGAAGAGGAGAGGACAGGAATAGGAAGAAAACACATCGTAGATCACTAAACATATATACACTACTATAAATACTACTACTATCACACTACTATATATCACTAAACACTGTTGCTGCTTATGAAGAGAAGAAGCACTCAATGTGGAAGGCCGTAAATTGACTAAGTCGGACTTTGACAAAGTCGCCTGTCGCCTTTGTTCGCCTGGCCTTCGGTTGCTGGCCGCCGCTTAAAAGCTGACGCTTTCAGAGCAAGTATTTAAGGCCACTTCAACTGATTGCTAATCGCCTGCGAGGAGTGTAGCCTCCTCCCCTATTTATCGAAGACTATAGAGCTGGTTCAGGTGAAACTGCCTTTAATGGGGCTGTCAGCTGAGACCTAACAATAGGCTAATCAAAAAATAACAAACTAATTTTAAGCTAAACCAACTATACAACACTGATACTTTGGAGCAAAGTACAGCTACTTAAAGCAACCTGCTAATACAAGAAAATATACTCAAGCTGTCTAGGTGGGTCAGGCAGTTCAGAGTTCCTCCAGAAGTCAAATTACACACTGAAGTAACACTGTTCCTGGACACACTTATAAACACCTTCAGACTGTGTAGGCTCCTCCCCTATTTATCCAAGACTATAGAGCTGGTTCAGGTGAAACTGCCTTTAATGGGGCTGTCAGCTGAGACCTAACAATAGGCTAATCAAAAAATAACAAACTAATTTTAAGCTAAACCAACTATACAACACTGATACTTTGGAGCAAAGTACAGCTACTTAAAGCAACCTGCTAATACAAGAAAATATACTCAAGCTGTCTAGGTGGGTCAGGCAGTTCAGAGTTCCTCCAGAAGTCAAATTACACACTGAAGTAACACTGTTCCTGGACACACTTATAAACACCTTCAGACTGTGTAGGCTCCTCCCCTATTTATCCAAGACTATAGAGCTGGTTCAGGTGAAACTGCCTTTAATGGGGCTGTCAGCTGAGACCTAACAATAGGCTAATCAAGAAATAACAAACTAATTTTAAGCTAAACCAACTATACAACACTGATACTTTGGAGCAAAGTACAGCTACTTAAAGCAACCTGCTAATACAAGAAAATATACTCAAGCTGTCTAGGTGGGTCAGGCAGTTCAGAGTTCCTCCAGAAGTCAAATTACACACTGAAGTAACACTGTTCCTGGACACACTTATAAACACCTTCAGACTGTGTAGGCTCCTCCCCTATTTATCCAAGACTATAGAGCTGGTTCAGGTGAAACTGCCTTTAATGGGGCTGTCAGCTGAGACCTAACAATAGGCTAATCAAAAAATAACAAACTAATTTTAAGCTAAACCAACTATACAACACTGATACTTTGGAGCAAAGTACAGCTACTTAAAGCAACCTGCTAATACAAGAAAATATACTCAAGCTGTCTAGGTGGGTCAGGCAGTTCAGAGTTCCTCCAGAAGTCAAATTACACACACACACACACACACACACACACACACACACACACACACGCCTTGATTGGCTCATCAATTTCACTGAATGGACAGAAATGACAGTGTAGGCCACCGCCTCAGTGACAAATCTACACTGTCAGTGAAGACAGATAAATGTCACACACACATGCACATGCACGCAAAACCTAGTGGCTGTGTATTCTTTCAGTGAGTCACATCGCTTACTAAAGGTCATGATCACATCACATTACAAATACTCATATACACACTTGAGCTCAGTGTATTTGGGGGGAATATCAAGGAATTACAGTATCCAGTCAGTACACCGTATATGTAAATACTGTATTATTTACAAGCTATGGCTCAAGCAGTAGACTACAGTCAATTCTACATTCATATTCACATCTCTACCTATATCATACATTTGTATGTCTCTAGAAATGGGTTAGAAAACTTTTGTGTGTAACGCGTGAACCAAGAAAGGAAATGTATTGGTTCTGTATTGGTCTGTATTTTAGGCATGTCATTGTAGGTGAACATTTCAGAAATGTTCATAAATAGTGAAAAGAGCAGATGTACAAGCTCACAATGTGTCGTGATGCGACACATTGTGAGCTTGTAGATCGGCTATCTTTGCTATTCATCGTACAAGTTAAGTGGTCAAGAGTTGGATTTCACTGTGTACAAATCCTTCAAACCAGTCTACATGCATGCATGAATGCATGAATGCATGAATGCATGCATGTATATACTTTCACACATGGAAGTCTGTCATCTTTTACAATAACGCACACAACAAAAATCATATTGTAACGTGACACAATGAATACGTTTGATGTTCTAAATAGGGTCTGGCCAAAGCCACCTTCCTCTGGCCGTACAAGGTTTTCTAACAGCAACATTACATTTTATTAAGAGGCATTAGTTACATTATCATATATAATATGGTGATTCTTTGGTATTGTTGCATTATTGTTGGTGTAATACTGTATATTGCAAAACCAAATTGATTGGAAATTGTGAAAATGCCTTACCTTCTTTGATTTATTCACATAGTGCTGAGCTTGTTAGCGAGTATGTGTGTGTATGTGTGTGTGAGTGTGTGTGTGTGTGTGTGTGTGTGTGTGTGTGTGTGTGTGTGTGTGTGTGTGCGTGCTCAAGCCCTTGGCAGTATGTATGTGATTGCTGCATCAATCAGAGCTCAGCTGTGGACTGATTGTCTCTTAAATCCCTGTGGGCATGGAGGCCTCACTGTGTGTGAGAGGGGTTGTGTGTACGTGTGTGTGTTTGTCTGTATGTGTGTGTGAGAGAGAGAGGGAGAGGGAGAGAGAGAGAGAGAGAGAGAGAGAGAGAGAGAGCGAGCGTGCACATCTATACATCCGCATTAATCTATAATTGTAGCTCAAGTTCATGTCTCGGCAATGGGACTATGATTATTCTGATTATCTCTGAGGGCCACACCTGAAGGCACACAAATCATACATGCATACGAGGAACCTCTATATCTGGCCAACATGTGTGATTGCTGTTCAAGGCGAGCCCTCAAGTCCTCCTATTAGAGGGAGAGAGATGTGTGCAGCTGTTTTGATAGGAAGCCACCGGGGCATGCTGGTGGCTCAGAGGGAAAAGGCGATTATCATGTACTCGCAAACGTTGTGGATTAAAAATATGGCTCAGGACCTTTGTTGTACATACTTCTACAGTCTGATTTAGACTTCCGTCGTACGATGGTATAACACGCCGAAAATCGATCTACAAGCTCCCAATGCGTCGCACAACTTGTAGATCAGTTATGACACAGTCATATAAACGGAGTATAAAATAAGCTCAATTGCAAGTCTCTTCCTCTCTCTCCCTTTGTCTGTCTACTTCCATTGCCCTACAAAGCCAAAGTGCAGTAACTATGGAATAAAAAATAACTAAATGGGTTTAAAAGTGTTTCAACGGGTCAGCCAAATGAGAAAGTTATATTAACACATTCCACGCCAGAGTTTAATATCATAATGTACTCACCAGTGCCAGCGATTTATTGTTGTTTTTTTCACGTCGCCACAGACCTCGCTAAATACCTTAAGATCGCGCGTTAAACTGTTTGTAGACACACAGGGTAGCTGTGTGAGTGGCCCAGAGAAGACATTCCATTTTGCAGTTGTCGCGATTTCTGTTAAACAGCGATCAGCGAGGAGAAAAACAACAACCGAGATAATGGCGGATTAGGGGAAGATTTAGAGCGGCGGCGGGTGGGAACGAAAATCTCCGGATACGGATATTTCCATATCCGGGTGTGCTAAAATGACATGTGTCACTGCGAGGGAGGCCTACAATGAAATGTGAACCTGCGAGAAAAAAATAATAAAAAAGACCACTTCGCGTAGATCTACGCGACTGGCACGCTGCGCAATTATTTAGGTTCGCGTAGATGTTCTTGAGGTAATTGTTTATACCCCGAAATCACGAAGGCTCATTTGACCGTTGGGATACACAAATAAGTCGGTGTGACCAAAAACGTAGCACTTTGGCTTGGTAGGGCAGACAGTGAGTTTCCAGTTAAATTCTGGGCCAGCTGGACCATTTGCTGCATGTCACTACCCTACTCTCTCTGTGTTTCCTGTCTCTCTCCACGGTACCTATCATATGAAGGCTCTGAAAAGCCCAAAGAGAGCTGCGTAACTCTTAAAATGTGCTATATACGTGTAATGTATGTGGTCCAAAGTCCACCTGGATAAACAAGATGGGTAATCCCACCTCACCCGAGGTCGAGGTGGGATTGAATTGGTTGAATGATTGATTGAATTGGTCTCAGCGAAAGACGAGAATATGAATACATTGTTTGCCTTGGAGCCTGAGGGATGGATGGACAACACAAATTATACCAATATTTCGGCAGCACTGCTATTCATTAGATTAGTGCAGCTCCCTAAGAGTCAGTACTGCTACCAGCTGACATCTGCAGGTTCATTATTGGATGTGTGGTATGCTAGCAGATGTCAGGAACGTAGAGTGAAGCATACAACAATGTAGAGACATGATGTATTCACTACACTGGGGGGCATAATGTAAGAGTGGTCCGAAAAGCAGTAGGGATGAAGACTGGCCACCTTAGGGCATCTTGGTTGCTCTCTGGCTTGTCCAGATAGATATGACCAAATGAGGAGATGGGGTCAGAAAGCGCTGACAGTACAGATTTTATGTATATGTAAAAGGTCTCGTTGTAAGGAGCATGAAGCTGACAAAATGAACATTTCCTATAGGGGGGGCAGAGAGAGTGCCAGGAGAGAGAAAAGTAGCAGCGTTGAATTGTCGTCCACCCTGGGGGCATTCTAGGTACTCGCTAGTCCGGTGATAGTACAACATGGTCGTCAGACGTCGGAAAGCGCTGACACTACGTTATTGTATGTATGTGTAAAAGGTCACAGACGGAAAAAAGAGAGCACAAAGCATATACAGAATGGCGTTCCCTATAGGGGAACGGGAGAGGGTGAGCAATGCGAATGCTGAATGGCACTGTGAGGCATTGTGGCCATTCTGGCAAGTTCAGCGAGAAAAGACAATGGCGGCCTTAAGACTGCAACAAGACCCTGTTCCCTCGCCTAATTACCGAATAGGTAGCGTGGCCGTGGGCCGCTCATGCCCAGAGAAGACACCACACCACCACCAAACAATAGTCAAGCGACTTATACAGTAGTATGCTGTGTACTACTGTAAATTCCTTTTCCATCCACAGCTAAAAATAACACTTCTGAATGTACAGTATGCAAAGACAGCCATTGACATTTTAACATACAGTATACTCATACTGTATATCCTACATGGGTGTCGGGAATGGGAATGGTACTTTCCATACCAATACTTGGTACACTTTACCCCTCTATTGCTTAACCTTTAACCACTTAAACCCTGTACTTTGTTGACCAGGGTCCCCCTGCCACATTTGTTGGGCAGGGGGATCTAAAAGCTCACAACGCGCCACGTTGCGACACTTGTAGATCGGCTATTTTTGTTGACTGTTCACCTATTCTGACATGCCCAGGATAGGGATGCTAGGGTTCAGGTACTGTATGGGATGAAAGTAGAGTACACGAATACTAAGTAAGGGATAATGTACACTACAGCAAAGCAGTTGAAAGGCAAAGCAAAACTACACAAAGTGGAAGACCTGTTTCACCATGAAAGGGTTTATTTTCCCCTGACCACCTCTCTGTACATTATCCGGCTTATTACATGGCTACTTTAGATGCTACATCAATAATTTGAGACAAAATATTGATCAGCAAGCTTGCGAGCTTATGCTTCCATAGCAACATAAGAGCAGTGGTGGTCTGTTATTGAGAAAATGGTCTGCTATCAAAGCATTGCAATCTGAATGGACCATTTAACAAAGCTGTGTAATAACCCATTAAGACCTGAGGCTGATTCTACAAATGCCTTTGAAATCAGTAGTTCTCACACTTTCAACAATTTTCAAAAAAAAATCCAAAATAGTGGATGTACAAGCTTGTAGATCTCCGATCTTTGAATAGCCAATGAAGCTAAAATCTAAAATAACACAGATGCGTTCCCGGTTTGAAATGGAATAATGAAAAAAGTAAAAGAAAATGTCATAAAATACAAGAAAAACAATCAGCAACAGTGAGTGTTGTGCCTTAACACTAAATGTACAGAGGAGGTTACAGTATAGGCTAATTCTTTGGCTCATTGTGTGACATAGGATGTGAACTGACAGAGAATAGACAGCAAAGATTAATGAAGTATGGCTTTTCTCTGGCCATAGGCCTGGAGAGAGCTGACACAAACCCACACTGATGTGTGTGTGTGTGTGTGTGTGTGTGTGTGTGTGTGTGTGTGTGTGTGTGTGTGTGTGTGTGTGTGTGTGTGTGTGTGTGTGTGTGTGTGTGGACAATGTATAGACTAGTGCTTTTCATCTATAGGAGGGTGCCAGGATGTCTACAGTTAATGTAATGAACACATAGCCTTTAATACATAATACCAAACATAATACACGTGTGCGTGCGTTATATTTAACTTATATGAAAAAAGACCTTGGCACGAATGAGAAAGAAAATCCCTGGACAACAGTATGATGTGCAAAAAAACGTGTTTGTGTCAGAGAGTTGATCCTCGCTGAAAATAGCCGATCTATAAGCTCGAGTATTTTCGGGTATATTGTGCGAAAGATTTACCCACCATACGGACGATGGGGTTTAACAAGCTGATCAGATGCATGCATTTTCTTATTTTTATACAGTAGCTGTGCTGTTCCTGTGTGACATTCAGTACCTGTGCACTTCTCTTCTTTCCACTACACGTTTACACACATTTCAAAAGTTTAACAAGGTCACATTCAATTAATTTCTCTCTCCCGGATGTATTCAGCTTTATTATTAAAGGTGACAGGTGACAAATTAAAGGGAAAAACCTGATAACTGAGTGGAGAAACATAACGAATGCATCTCTTTCCATACAGGTGGACTGCCTGATACAATTAAGCAATTAAAATCAGTCGGTGGTGGACAAAGTACTCAGCAGCACGCAGTATTCGAGTCAAAAGTATAGATACTACAAATGTGTAGTACTTGCTAATAAGTATTCAAAAGTACAAATTACATTTTCTTTTTAATATCAATGGATTGCTGTATTAAAATGCAGACATAAAAAATTACATTCAAAGACTTTACACAAATTTTAAAAAAATATCAATAGTGAAAATAGCAGATCTACAAGCTCACAATGTAATGTGGTGCAAAGCGTTGTGAGCTTGTAGATCCGCTATTTTCCCCTATTTGAAATAGGGCTTAAAAATTAAGCCTTGACACCACCTTGACACCACTGGCTTAAAGGAGTAGTTCACCCAAAAATGACTTATTTTCTATGAATTGCACACCCCATGAAGCCTTGAATCCATGAATTTATTTGTGTTTTTGTCGCATTCCTAAGCTAATAATTTGATTCCTGTCTCCTACTGGCTAATGTATCCGGTAGAAGACACAAAGTAGATTATTTGTGTCTCCTACCGGAAATACACCCGGGCATCAAATTATTGGCTTAGGGATGCGACAAAAACCAAAATAAATCCATGTATTCAAGGCTTCATGGGGTGTGCAATTGATAGAAAATAAAACAATTTTTGGGTGAACTCCTCCTTTAAATGGTTCATTCTAAATGTACTTTTTCAGGTCTTAATGGGTTAAGTACAGTACTGAGGTAAATGTACTACCTTACCTGTCCACCACTGCCCATCATACACTCGTGGCATAATAACTCTAAGCAGGACTAGTTGATCAAGATGGCAAGAGAAAAAGACAACTGTACGAGAGTGTTAATTGTTGGGGCACCGATGGCAGGAGCTTCAGTCACAAAGATTGCTCAGCTGGTTAACTGTTGACTAAAGTGACATCTGCATTTTGATCTGTGGGAAAGATATCAGTAAATAGTGTAAATAGTGTTGGAAATTGTGGTCGCACATTCAATGGCTGTGATGCTCATGCATCAGTGTGATATGTAAGGAAAAGTAGAAGTAGCAATTGTCTCAGGTGACAGAGAATGTCAATGCTGGGCATGATCAGACTGTCGGGAAAAGAACAGTCCATTGACAAGAGATCTTTGGAAACTGAAGATTCTGTGGTACAATCTTTTTAAATATAACAAATATCACACATTCTGGAAAAGAAAAGAAAAATAATCTGAACAAGAGACTCATAACCTTGTTTGATTGAACAAAGCTGTCAGCAGAAACGGTAAATTTTTTGTCTATATCTGATAACATTATTCCCGGCGCCGGGTTTTATTATTTGTCTAAATCTCTCACTAAATCCCCACCAATCAAGTGGGCGACAAAGAAACACCAGTTCCTTACACAACCAATCAGCCACTGGAAGGAAATGTATTTAAATAAGTCAACGGGGTCTATAATTTTTACTTCTCTTTTTTCTTTCATTCTTTCATTTGTGACTGAAAGGCTGTGAGGGAAGCTGAGCTGAATATAAAAAAAAGACCAAAAATGTAAATGAAGTTAAAGTCCTTGTTAGTAACATTCACATTGCCTTTGGAGAGATGTGTCTACTAAGCATTGTGTAAAAAGGGGACATTATTAGCACTTGAATAGTGTTGACTGATTTATGGGGGGGGGGGGGTGGACTGAATCAAGATGGACTGCCTGAGACAGCAAACACGCGCACACACACACACACACACACACACACACACACACACACACACACACACACACACACACACACACACACACACACACACACACACACACACACACACACACACACACACACACACACACACACACACACACACACACACACACACACACACACACACAATAATAAGCCTTAATCAAAGGGAGCAGGTAGTAATCAAATGGGGCTTGAAGAGGCTAGTCTGCTAGCACACAGCTGTGCCATTCAAAACAACAGTGAATACTAGCAGAATGACGCAGGCAGACAAAAAAGGCACACTGCACTAACACTCATCATTTATTCTGCTCAAGTCAAGCCAATTATCCAACCGTAACACGCCATGCCCTCAAAGCCAGCCTCGCTCTGTGCCCAACAAGCCACTGTCATCAATGTAAATACTGGTTTTGAGGTTCCATCAACCTACCCTTGACTCTTGCATATCAGTGTGATCCTAAATGTTTACCGTAAGCTGGGCTCACACTACAGGAGGTTTAAAATCCTATCCAATTTCTTCACATAATGTTCTTCTCTTTAATCTCAAACATGCACACACTACAAGATTTGACATTAATGGTGCATTACACACTGCAGGATAGTATTAAGATTATCATGCCCGGGTGAGCAATGCACCACCTCACAACATGATCTCATCTCAAGTTATCAAATGTGGAAGGAGCATGCGGTGATATTTAAGATTCATATTGTACATTGTGTGTATGTAAACCCACAACAACAGCAACAAAACTACATACTGTACAGTAGAGTTGGATTGCAGTAAATAGGTCGGAGTTAGCGAGGATGCTACTTTTCATCCGTAGTCCCTACATAGGCAGTTGTGTTCTTGCCACATATCAACAAACATTTCCTGCATCTCAGCTGTCTAAGACACCCATACAACAGGTTCTTTATTCACGGTCACCATGGTCCTCCTTCACTTCACAACTGTCTCCCTGTAGACTTGTCTCTCTGCGACTCTTGCTGTCCCAGTCTGACTGAGTCAATATCATGTTTGATATTATCAGGGATCTGAAACCCCTTAAATTTACAGGATCATTTGGGAAGATAATCGGTTTCCGACTAACCTCAGGGAATGCCCCCACGATTGCCGGCCCAATTATCCTGTAGTGTCAGCCCAGCTTTGAAGGGTCACTTCACCTACCCCCTCCCCACAGTTTTTTCCCTTATCTCAGAAATTCTTTAGTAATTATGCCAATTCCCTGATTTCCCCACATGATTTCCCCATGATTTCTTGTCACTGCTGACCACTAGTTGGGCCTAGGGATGGTATTGAAACCACATGCCTCCACCGATACACATGGATCGCCTGCCATTGAGGAGCTTCACCAGGAGGATGTAGCGCGTGCAGAGGAACCCTCTATTTCGCACAGTTCAGCGTTGCCAGGCGCCCTTGACCAACATGTAGGAGTTGCTAGTGCAACGGCAATGAACACTCTACCAGTCTTTCCTCGGCCAAGCCGGATGCACCGGAGGATTCAAACCATTAGTCTACGAAGTGCACCCGCTTTTCTTTTTACCTGAATCCTCTCATGCTATTGTGATGCTGATACTTGAAAATCTCCCCAAGATACTAAACACCACACGTCTGAAGCTGCTATCAAGTAGTAGC
>NC_137605.1:36385732-36390732 GCF_963280865.1 Gymnoscopelus braueri | reverse complement strand
ACTGCCAACTCAGCATATGAGTAGCATGGATTGGGTAACTAAGATGTGCGGTAAGCACTGGGAGCTGATGTTGCGCTGCATCTCAGCAATCCATCTCTGAAGGGTCTAGTCTAGTGCACACTCACTACTTACTTACAGGTAATTCAAAGGGTCTCTTTTGAATTCTCGTGCTTCCCATTAAACAAACTACCGTAACAATATTTGCAATATACTGTATTCTATAGTTATAATAATATATTTGAAATTAATTATGTGATCATGCATTTGAACGGCAAGTAACACTTGGATGGCTGTATATCACATTTTGGATTGGATAGCTCTGTAACAACAATCTTTTGTAGCAGATTAGGTTTGTGTGGTTTTGTGATGGTGGGTGGTTCTGATTGGACAGCTTTTTTGTGACCAATTATTTAGTATCATCTTGTCTCCATATAAGCAGTCATATGTTCAAAACAATGTGCATGGTTAACAACAGCGTTTCTGAATCTACAGCTTTGTAAACAGCAACTCTAATTGGATGTTGTTAATAGTGATCCTGTCAAACAATATATAATTGCACACAAACACACAAAGGTGCAAGCACAAGCACGCACGCACACACGCACGCACACACACACACAAACAGGGTTAAAAAGAGGTCAGCGCATAACTGCAACCATGCCCCATGGGACTGTAGGTCAAGCTATGAATAAACAGTGCTACTGTATGTGTCTTAGCAAACTGCCCAGTGCAATGTGTTTATGTTGCATTTTGTTTTGTTATTTATAATTATTTGGGTGTCATTTTTGCGTTATATAGATAGGACAGTGCAGAGAGACAGGACAATGAGGGGACACACAGGTCTCCAGACAGAAGTGAACCGGGGACGTTTGTGATGATGTGGTCCATGCATTAACCACTCATCTACCGGGATGCCCTTTAGCTATGCATTTGTGGTACTCTTCCTGTCCTCTTCTTTGTGTTATTTTGACAGTGAGTATAGAGACAGGAAAGGCAGAGGAGACAGGGGGATGGACATGCAGCAATGGGCCTACGGTCAGATTGGAACCTTGACCAGCTGCGGGGACGCCTTAAGGCTGTTTCAGACGCGGAACGAGTGACTTAGTAATTCATCTTCAATGAGAGGCGGGCGATTATTTGGGATGCACAGAGAAGTTGAAGGGCGGAGAGGCAAGCGGGCGCTGTCCCGTAAAATTCTCGCGCTCGTTTCGTGCACACGCACGAGGGCTGCCAGAGTTGGATTGTGGTCAGCTTTTTTTCCCCCGCTATGCGCAGGAGGACAAAACAACAATGATCGCGGCACAATCCCCGCTGATCCAAGCGAGAACGCCTGCGTCACTCGCTCCCCGTCTGAAACGGCCTTTTGACTTCATGTCGTCGCTGTCTGGGGGGAAATCTCATATGTCCAAAACAGTTACTTTTAAGAGAAAAAATGTTCAGAAATACTGAGATATTATCTTTAAGTAACCTTTGAGTACCTCCAAGAGGCCGGGCCGAGTGTCCTCTTTTTTTTATTCAAATATGTGTATGGCTGGGAAGTACGCAACCTCTCACTGAGTTCTCTCTGGAAAAGTTCCAGACCCAGTAGCGAGGAATCCCAGAGTGGAGAGAACATGGACTGCTACTGGTATGGCATGGTTATAGTGCTACACACTGGAAGGCGAACCATTTTGCATACAAAAAAACACATTCTAAGATTTATCACGGAGCAAAGCCAGGACTTGTAGAACTACTGAGGCTTTTATATTTGAAACGCATTCTCTCACCCAGGGACCCAGGCTCATAAAAAATGTACCAGCTACTTTTCGGTGTGATTTGGGGACCTAACACGAACAGACATATGACCTAATTTGTGTCCCCATCGTGGTGTGAGAGATGGTGACTTCACACAGGTTAGGATACATCAGTCATTTTGTGATTAGATTCTGGTCTAAGAAAGAGTAGTGCCTAAAGGGACACATGCACATGTACACACGCACAAGCACATGCGCACACGCACATGCGCACGCGCACGCACACACACACACACACACACACACACACACACACACACACACACACACACACACACAGGTAGCTTTTAAACATTTGATCATCCCTGTTTCTTTTCAAAGGACACATCAAGTTAAGTTTTCTGACAAAGCCTTCAGGGCACAACTTTCTCGTCTTCAAACTGTGATTTATTGCAAAACAAAATGACTTGTGGCGAATAGAGAGAGAGAGTGAGTGTGGAAATGAGAGAAAGGAGGAGATATAGAGACAAAGAGAGAGAGAAAGAGAGAGAGAGGGAGAGAGATTGAGATTCCAGGTCATTTTAATTTTAAATGGCTGCGTGGGTCTGCTTTGCCGCTGATAGATGATTTATGCAAATTATGTAAATGTGAGTTAAACGAGTATGTTAATTAGGTAACGACAAAGTAACCTGAGGGGGAAAGAGGTTGGGAAGGAAAGTGTGCTGCAGACGATCTCAGGAAGCCATCTCTTCACGGTGAGAATAGTGAAGTCCACAATTCTTTTGAGTTTAGGGACTGATAAACTTTCATCCAGTTTTACTTGGTGTATTCTGATACAAAATGCTTAACAGTTCCACAGGTGCACAAGCTACAGTACAAACGACCGATGGCTCATCGTCTCCTGTGGTCAAACCAGATGGGACTGTGGTTTTAAACTGGACACACATGCATTAAAAATTAACACCTTATTCAAGCTACTGTACTGTATATAGGTAGGGGTGTGGGTGTATACCCCCTATTGATCTGTTAGTCAGCGACATACTGCAGGTGTTTAAATGTGTGAGACAGAGGATGCATGAAGGAGGGAATCAAAGTAAACCTCTGCATGAGTGAACACCAGTTAAATGTGCGAGCCAGAGAGAGAGAGAGAGAGAGAGAGAGAGCAAGAGAACGAGAGAGCTAAGTACAAACAGACAAATGAAGACAGTGTTTGAGCCTATGTTCCTGGGTGTGAGTGATGGCCCACCTGCACCTACACAGCTTTTATTTGTCTCTCTTCGCACGCGTGAAATGGAATAAAGTCCTGAATAAAAAAAGGTAAACAAAGAAAGAAAATCCCCGCGTTTGATGGTTTTACGGTCCACTCTCTCACTGTCAGCACTTCAAACACAAATAACTCGCTTCAACAAGTCTGGCCTCTCATATAACAACACAGAGAATTGGAAGAGAGTGATAGAGAGAAGGAGGGGGCAAGAATGAGGGAAATAGAGAAGAGAGAGAAAGAGAGAAAGAAAGAAAGAAAGAAAGAAAGAAAGAGGGAAATAGAGAAGAGAGAGAAAGAAAGAAAGAAAGAAAGAATGAGGGAAATAGAGGAGAGAGAGAAAGAAAGAAAGAAAGAAAGAAAGAAAGAAAGAAAGAAAGAAAGAAAGAAAGAAAAAAAGAAAGGAAGAAATAAATAATTTGGAGAGAGAGAGAAGCGGTGATAATGGTAGAAGGGAGAGGACAGAGACGTGTGGGACAGACAGGGGAAGGAGGAGCGATATGGGAGAGGCAGAGAAGGGATACATGAGACAGAACATTGAGGGTACAGTTGATGTCTCCGTCTAGACTTCCTTTCATCCAGTCACCCAGGATTTATAGGCTCCTGGAGGCAAGAGGAGGAGAGGAGGAGGAGGAGATAGGAGAAAAAGATGGGGAGAACAGTTGATAGACAGGACAACAAGGAAAGAGAAAAATGAATTGGAGAATGTGGCAACAAGTACTCCCACTTACAGTGTAAAAATGGACCTCTAAAAGTCCATTATTAACACAGTCTTTCAGCCACACAATAACATTCCCTATGTTATCAGTATTGGCCATCTCACACCAATCTCACTGACCACCAGGTTACAGATTAACCAATTAAACTCTAGTCTATGTCCTTCGTTGTACGTCAAATACTGAAAATAAACGATCTACAAGCTCACAACACGTCGCAACATGGCACATTGTGAGCGTGTATGCCCGGGTTAGGGATGCTATGTGGTTAAATGGTGGTGTTGTTTTTCTAATTTGACCCAGTTTGACCGGAGTAGTCATGTGAGGACTGACCAACATCAGTGCACTGGCCCCTTGAGCGCGGTCCTAACCCATACTTTAACAAACACTATTCAAGCACACAGGCAGCGGCAGGTGAATATCTCATTTCTGGGAAGCACACTGGTTCTCCTAAGATGGTTCAGCACAGGTTTAACTACCCCCACGCTCAATACACACACGCACACGCACACCTAACGATGCTCATTAATTACACCTATTTATTAGCCCCAAACAGCCAATTAACAGCCCTTCAACACAACAAGCAAACAAACTAATCTATACGCAACACATGGAAGGAAAGACGCTACCAAAGATTCAGAAGAATATTTAAAACAATAGCCAGAGATATGAATGGAATGCGAAAGCTGTGGGGGAGAAAAACAAACAATCCTTTGTTTTCTTTTCTCCTGTACTATTCTGTTATCGTTCAGCTCCTCTCGTAGCATTTTCTCTCTTGAGGTGTTTTTCTTAATTCTTTTCAAGCTATTGTTTTCTTTTCTCCTCTTAGATATGTAAAGCTTAGAGCTCTTCTTTCTCTTTCTGGAGGTGATCTTTTCCTTTCTTCTTTCAATGTGCGGAGGGGGCCCATTGAGGAGGCAGTGAGTAATGATGATGGTGTGTTGGTATCACGCTGAGAGCACCGCTACGGCAGCTATACAGTACAATGCCAGCGCAACGGCCTACGTCCTTGAGAGAAGGAAAACAAGCCTATTGTTCTGTTAGGAAGAACAGCGCCACTGTACTTTACTAGAGGGATCTAAACGCGTTATACAGTAAATACAGTGCCATTTATATTTTAAAGATTTGTTTGGGGGGGGGGCTACTATCGTAGAACAAATCTCTTTGTTTTTTGTAAAAGATCGACTTTGTGTACGCAGGATTTCACCTGTCTATTAAACTTCATGGACGGCCAAACAACCTAAGCAAATTAATGAAATGCTCTATATTTTCTTGGTTATTTGAGTAAAA
>NC_137605.1:36338232-36383232 GCF_963280865.1 Gymnoscopelus braueri | reverse complement strand
AGGCCAATGTGAAAAGGGTGCCATTTCTTCTTAGGCCTTGCACGGCAATCGGACACTGCATTCATGATTTGAGGCATTTTGTTCAAAAAATTTGTTTTGCTAAATTGGACCTGCTGGTGGCGCTACAGTATAACAGGCCCATGTTAAAAGGGTGGCATTTGCTCCTCAACATAGTGTGAATGTGCGTGCAAAGTTTGACCGCAATCGGATGCTGCATTCATGATTTGCGGCATTTTGTTCAAAACAAGCCACTACTGCAAACTTTAGATGTCAATCTTAGCCAATCAGGATGGAATATGAAATATCAAATACATCCGTCTTGATCACATGACTATAGAGATCATGTGTACCGATTTGCGTGAAATTTGGATCAAATCGGAAGGAGTAATATAAAAAAAATTGTTTTACATAAGTTGGCCTCCTGGTGGCGCTATAAAAGGCAGATGTGAAAAATGCAGGGCAAGGGTTTTTCCTTGACCTCTAGGGAGTGCGCTTACAAAGTTTTACACAGATCGGTGCAGTTATAGGTAAAAACACGAATTGGCCTGTTATAGCGCCACCATGAGGCTGATTTGAAAATGTTCAAGTGGCATTTCGTCCTCGGCATAGTGGGAATATGCGTGCAAAATTTCAAGGAAATTGCATGCTGTGTTCATGATTTGAGGCATTTTGTTCAAAACGGAGTACTCCTGCAAACTTTGGAAGCCATTTTTAGCCAATCAGGATGGAATAAGAAAAATCGAAAAGACCCGTTTCGTTTAATGACTATAGAGATACTGTGTACCGATTTACGGGTTTTTTGGACAAGATCTGTAGGAGTACTGTCAAAAAATATGTTTTGCACAAATCGGCCTCCTGGTGGCGCTATAAATGGCCCATGTGAAAAATTTGGGGCAGAGGTTCTGCTGTGGCATCCAGGGAGTGTGTGTGCACAGTTTCACTGCGAGCAAGCAAACGGTGCCGGAGATTAGCTGTCCACAGACAGAATGACGGACGGACGGACACACACACACGGACGGACGGACAGGGGGCAAAACATACTCTCTCGCCATGCCTTTCGGCCTGGCGGAGACAATAAGTTAATATACAAAGGGGAGGTGATTATTTCTCTAGAAAATAGAACCTCTTTTTAAAAAGCAGTAAAAAGGGGGCAATCCACAAAAAGGGGACAGTTAGGCATTGTGGGGCTGTTTTAGTCATACACAATACAGGAACACGTGCACACTAATGAACACACAAAATTGTTTTCAATTGCTGAATACAGTTCTTTTGAGTGAATCAGAAAGCATTCACCCTCCTGTGTAGAAGGCCATTAGCAACAATTCACCATTAAAATCTGTGTGCGTGCGTGAGTGTGCGAGCGTGCGCTGTCATTCTCTGTATTTAGGTGTCAGTCAGAAAGCATGCTGATAAAAGGAGAGAGAAACAATGCCAACTCTGGTTCATACTGCCCACTACAGTATGTGTGTATGATTGTGCATGACTGAGCGTGTGTGTGCGCGCATGCGTGTGTATCTAACAAGCAGAATCAATACCTTCCCCTGAATAAATGGAAGCAATCAACAAGCCATTAAAGTGCTCACTGTATATGTGCCAGTGTGTGTGTGTGTGTGTGTGTGTGTGTGTGTGTGTGTGTGTGTGTGTGTGTGTGTGTGTGTGTGTGTGTGTGTGTGTGTGTGTGTGTGTGTGTGTGTGTGTGTATGTGTGAGTGAGTGCGTGCGTGCGTACCTACTGTATGCGACTATGCGTGTATTTGAGAGCAAGAGGTAGAACGCTACGGAGAAAACTACCATTTACCCTGAATGTTGAAAAAGAAACAGAAGAAAACTCCTTTACTCTGGCTATTAAAATGTTCTATCATGTTGATCAGTGTAAATATTACACTAGGATACCTTTATTTACAAATATCACATGATTTACCGTTATCATTAACTGTGCTGTAAAGGCATTGATGCCATTGCATGCATTTGTACATATGCGTGTATGTCTAATGCGCACACAAATATTTGATTACTGAGAGATTTGTACTCAAACACATGGACACGCATGCACATGCATTGCACATGCACATGCACATGCCACATGCACATGCACATGCACATGCACATGCACATGCACATGCACATGCACATGCACATGCACATGCACATGCACACGCACACGCAAACACACACACACTCACACACTTTATATTGCACATACATTGCTGGACACTTTGATTGCTGCTCCACCACATATGTACTGTTGTGAAACCATAAGGGACAGGGAGGGCATTAGCCTGCACTGTCTGGCTGTGTGAATGTGACATTAAGGTCAACGGCCCTGCCATTGCCTCTATGGCAGCCATCAAGAAGTGCCCTTTCTATTCTTCTAATTCTATGTGTTATTATGTTAGGCATAACCAGGGGACAAGCATCTAAGTAATCAAATGGATGAGTGTGAGGACATTGGCCTCTGTGTGTGTGTGTGTGTGTGTGTGTGTGTGTGTGTGTGTGTGTGTGTGTGTGTGTGTGTGTGTGTGTGTGTGTGTGTGTGCAAACCCTTGTGAGGGTTACTGACCCCACTGTGTGACATTCTGACAGAGTGAATTACAGTAATTGGCTATAGAGTTAGGATATATACTGTATTATCTGTACATCTGTCTGGATATATACGAGCAGAACTAAGGACATGGGAGGCCTTATTTATTTTACCGCCACTGCCAGCGTTTTTACTAATCTTTCGAGACCCACCAAATTATTTTTTCAATAACAATGTAAACATCAGATGTCTGGGGGTAAAGACAATAGTCTGTTCTTCCATCCGGAAAAAAATATGTTTAACCGTGATCTTCCGTTCTTTAGTTATCGGCAGTTGCATATAGCTTGTTTTCACCCAAAACGCAATCAAAGATATCAGAAATAAATAATAATAAATAACTAAAACATTTTATCACGTGATTTCCGGGTGTATTCTTCTTAAGATAAATTTTTGGGCTTTTTATGCCTATATTGATAGGACTTCAACAGGGGGGTCCTCAGAGATACTGCAGGGGGGGGCGCCAAATCTTTGTGAGATAGGGACTTGATTTTTACATTACCACTTGAACCCTCGCGGTGAAGCCTGTGAATGATCCAAGCACCACCGAAAAAGAATATAAAAATCACGTGATCACAACAACAAAAAAGATCACCTGCTTCTATGTTAAAGGATTTACAAAAGTATTTTTTTCTCGGATTTCTGTTGTTTTCCCCCCAAAAAGCCACATTCAATCAGCCATAGCTCTGGAATGGATTTTTTTCCCCCGACGCTACCGGACCCCCATGCATGCAACGAGTTCACGGAAAATATTCCATGATTTTTCAAAGGTACAGTAAAATCGCCGTTTTCGCTGGCAAGGGGACAGTAGACCTGGCAGTGAAAGAGTTCACATGAATCCAATATGTAGTGGGGGGGGGGGTCCCTGCTTCATCTCTTTCTCAGCTAAGGGGTCCTTGGCCTGAAAAAACGTTGAAGACCCCTGCTATAAAATAATGCTCCTCTGATAAATCCAAGTGTGATATATTATCCATCTATGATATGATATTCATTTAACTGCAAGACACATGAGGGCTATTTTTCATAGATTCATTAAATGTCTCCGTGTGAGGGCATTTGACCTCTGTGCATGGTTAGGCCACGCACAGTCGCACACACGCACTCATACACACGCACGCACGTATGTCGTACGCACGCACCCACATTACACAGTAATATTAACCCATTAAGACCTGAGGACGATTCGACAAATGTTTTTAGAATGTCTTCTAAAAACTGTTTATTGAAAAAAACGTATGCTACTATATCAGTGGTTCTCAAACCTTTCCATGTCAAGGACCCCAAAATGTGTATGTATTTGGCCGCAGACCCCCATCTCAAAATATATTGTTCCAGGGACCCCCAGAAGCAAAGATTACAAATGTTCGCTTGAAAATAAATACATTCGAAAATTTGCTAAATAAATCACGATTTCTCAAAAATAGTAGATATACAAGCTCATAGTGCGGCTTGTATATCTACTATCTTTGAATAGCCAAAGAAATCTAAAAATGACAACAATAGATAGGCTTACAAATGCAGGACGGCAGACTTGAACATAATTGTTGACCATTTCCAGATCCAGGCAACTGGGCTGAGCTAAAAGCCATGGTGTTGGCAGGGCTGGTGGCAAACAAAGTCATTGTGTTGCCGCCTGAGCTTGAACATGCTCAGCCGGAGCCTCAAGTGGAGGGGGGTGGTGGCGCTGCTCAAGGTGGGGGATAGTCACCCCTGTCTGTGAGTTCCTCTTCGGGGGAATCTAAACTAGATGGTGCTAGTTTAAAGGTGCGCTTAACCCGCCTTCGGCTGGATGCCGAAGATAAGGTACATGCTGGCATGGTGGAAATGGAATACAAGCTGGACTGGCACCGCATTGAGGCAGAGATGAGCATTGAAATACTGCAGCTGGAGCTAGATGCAAAACTGTCTAAAGTGGAACACGCACAACCATTAGGGTCCCTTACTGTTCCTCCTCGCACCATGGAGAAACCGGAACCCTCAGTGTCCTCTGTTCCAGCTACTATATTCGATGCAGGTGCCGACTCTGTTCCAGGCAACTTAACAAAACCACTTCCAAGCTGAAGCCAGGTAGACTATGCATGCTGTCATTGTCACCAGCCTGGTCATAGCATTGCCGACTGTCCTGATCTCTAGTTTAAAGGTCAACCTCTGCAAGTCAAGTAAGCCTATTTTGAGCAAATCATCAGTTGGTCAATACTTTAAAATGTGTCATCCCCTTGTTCTGTGTGGACACAGTCTGGTGTGACTGTATGTCCTGAACTTGGTCTTTGTGTGGGGTGGACACAGGTTAACCTTGAATGACTTGGTGTTATTCTTTGTTTCCAACTGTTTTTGATTTGTATGGTGTGTATTGAAGTGTTTCTGTTTTGTAAAACTAGGAGTTTATTTTTATGGGAGGGGGTGTTACGGCCCTATGTGGCCTCATATTGTGTATTTAACCCTCTGAATGATTGCAGTGCCCTATTTGGTAATGGAGGGTGGAGTGGAGATTGGAGGAGTGGCATGGTGTCTGGAGACACACCTGGGCCTCATTCCTCAATCAGCCCAGCCAGCATAAAAGCCTGGGAGAAGCTCCACATCAGCCCTTTTGCCATCCGTCACTATGTGCTGCTGAATCCCTTCTGTTTGTTAGCTGTGTTTACTATATAGGTCTGTTGGCTGTGTGCCTTACCTTCTCAGGCTTAGTGCGTAAAGGTTACTTTATTTACTGAGTGTTTAAAGTAGAGACCATTGTAATCAGCAAATCTTAGACAGGAAATTATATTCCAAACCTTTCCCCGAAGTGCTTTTGAACTGGGAAGCTGGTAGGGGTGTGCCGCCATTTATTTTGCTCCCCCTTTTGTCCCTGTTTTTCTTAGGTAGGGAGTTTAGATTGTACTTTTAATTTTGGTGTAGATTAGGTTGTTTTATTTTCAGGTAGGGTGTATTTTGGCTTTGGCCACCCTGAAGCTGTGTGCTTTCCCTATTTAATTGTCCCTTGTACATTTAAGTTGATCCTAATAAAAAATTGTACACTTTTCGTTGACCCTGGTTTGGTTTGAAATATGTTACCCCTTTATAACCTCTAGACCCTTATAAGGTCGTAACAGATGCGTTCCCGGTCTTAATGGGTTAATAAAGCGAGAGAGAATGAGAGATAGAGAGAGAGAGAGAGAGAGCACAATGCTCGTATGCTGTCTTGTGTTTAGTAAATGGCTGGCCAGAGACTGCAGTTGAAAACTGGCCAACTAGCAACAACTGGCTCGTACCCAAACGGAGAGTGATTCATGAGTGCATCATCCCTGTAAATATCAGCCGTAACATGAAGTGCTGCGGGCTACATTTACAGGCAGCCCGCATGAACTGTCCAGGCTGCAGCAGCAGGGATGGAGAGAGTTAACAGGAGAGAAACAACGTGTGTACCAGAGTAGACTGTGAAACACTCAAGCTTGTATAAATGTATTGTTGCATTGTGGTGCAAATAAATGTATGTCCACCTGTTTATGTGTCTGTCTGTGTAAACTCACATACTGTATATGACATGAAACCAAAACAACAAAGATATGGTTTAAAATGTTTGGTACCACCTACTGTTGTATATTGCGTACAATGTGGCAGCGTGTAGTGGCGATGCCAATGTAATCAATTAAATGAATGTGTACTGGTGTTGCATAACTACTTTTTACATCAAATTATGTGTGTGTGTGTGTGTGTGTGTGTGTGTGTGTGTGTGTGTGTGTACTGTGTGTACAGAAACAAATACACTAACAGTCTGGTGTTGCATAAATAATACAAATAAAAGTGCCCGGTTGTGTTGTGTGTACAGTATGTGTACATGTATGTGTATGAATTGCTCTGGCACAAGTTGGATTAAATATATATATGTGTGTGTGTGTGTGTGTGTGTGTGTGTGTGTGTGTGTGTGTGTGTGTGTGTGTGTGTGTGTGTGTGTGTGTGTGTGTGTGTGTGTGAGGGGGGGGCGTGTGTGTGTGTGGGGGGGGGGGTGTAAGCTCTTCTTGCATAACTTTGACAGATTTAGATCATGTATACATTGCTATGGGCCTCTACTGTACAAGCAGCACTTTCATGTACAGTAGGTGGAACAGCAGCAAACACACACACACACACACACACACACACACACACAGCACAGTCATGTGCACGTCTATGGACATGCAGACATACAGTACAATGGTAACTTGGACTGATATGCACATGCACACACGCACGCACACACACACACACACACACGTCTGTATTGATTCCTTTTGGCTAAAAACAGATGTTATACAATCAAAGTCAAATAAATAACACTGCGTAACATGTGTTATCCACAGTAGACCCACGAGAGAACATATCAGTCAAGTACAAGTTAAAGGTTCCCAGGATTTCCCCTTCTCAAACAAACCCTCAAATAGATATATAAGCAGCTGTCGAGCCACACCTGATCTTCATAATAACCCACAGATCCTTGGTAGATAGTGATTTAGTACAGAGTACCCACACTGCCACTGAGAAGATAACAGTGGAGAATGAAACCTAAGCAGTGATACAGTCATGCTATAATCTCTCCCATTGTGCTACGTTCTACAGAGTGAATGATAGGTAACTCATTTAACCACTTAAACCCTTATAACTTAAAGCTTATAAAGCTTATAACGCGTCGTTGGCCAATGCATCGCAACGTGACGCTTTGTGAGCTTGTAGATCTGCTCTTTTTGGCTGAATGTTCCCCCCAGAATAGGGAGGCTGGGGTTCAAGTGATTAATCAGAGATGCCCAGTTGACTGTTGAGGGCATTTGTTTACGCGTGATTCACGGCTGAATCAAGTGCTAATTTAACACTGGGTTAACTCTAGTGTTAATTTATCTCTGGGTTAGAACAACACTCCAGACTTTATTGTACAGAAGGGTTAAGGTCTGTACATACCAGGAGCGTTTATTTTGTGCAATTAATTAATTTTAAAATAAAGAGGCGATGAAGCGACAATTATTTTCCGAAAAGAGGTCAATTTTGTAGTGCAGGAGAGCTAAAAAACATGAAACAAACCATAAGCAATTGCTGGAAAAAGGTCCTTGAGGCTTATATACTGTGAGTGAGTAAAAACATGTATAAATATAGAAAACTAAGGAATGGAAAAGGCCTTGCCTATCACTGGCAGACACACAGTATGACGGCAAGGCACAGGAAATCATCAGCCATCTATCTGTTTGGGACTGACAGGTACATAAAAGAGAAAGGTGTGTGTGCGTGCGTGCGTGTAAATGCACTTGCCGTGCGTGACAACGGGTTAAGATCTATACACCATTTGCTATCATGTGAGTGTCAGACAGGCCTTTGTCCGGCGTAAATTGCAGTCTTTTGAGCTGGACACGGCTAAAAGCATCCTTTGCTTTGAAAACAGGCCAAGTCACAACCTGCAGTACAGCCGCGCTCTGAACTACCGCATTTTATAAAGAACATGAGCGTCTGTCTGCGTGCAGGGGCGTCTGAGGGTGTATATTTTTATAAAATGTAGCTCCAGGCAGGCAGCCACACACACACACACACTCACAAACATACAATGCATTTAGTAAGACGGGTCAGGGCAGTCTGTGGAAGGGAAAGCGACGCTATTTTTCTAGGAGACATCCTGAGTGAGCTTCCAAGGCAACCATAATTACATTCCTATTCATTGCTGTCCGCACTAATTGGCAAACTAGTTGCACTGTTGCTCTGGCAATTATAAACACGACACTACCGTACTGTAATGATAGAGGGTTGAGCAGACACGCACACACGTGCATGTGCATATGCACGCTCACACACATACAAACACACACACATATATGAGAAGTGGATACCCTGCCATTAGAATGCTTGAGAATGAAAAGACGTTTGACAAAATACATTCAAGATTCTTTTCCCTACAGACACATATAAGACATGTTAAGGCATATGTAAGACATGTGTCTGCAGGGACTTGTGTGTGTGCGCGCACACACACACAAGTATGTACCGCTGCTAATGCCTTTAGAAGTAACTGGATCATAATTAGCATTTTAAGGACCAGAAGTGGTACACTTAAAACTCTACTTCAATATATGCAGGGACATACCACACACACACACACACACACACACACACACACACACACACACACACACACACACACACACACACACACACACACACACACACACACACACACACACACACACACACACACACACACACACACACACACACCCTCTCTTGCTATCTCAAGCACATACATGTAGAGACAAATGCACTCGTTCTCTCAATGTCTCTCAAACACACGTCGTGATAATTACTGTGTGATGGTAGGGAATACAGATTGAAAAAGCTTTCGTATGTGAATGGGAGACATGGCACAGCATATTAATGAGGCTAACAACGGCAGTCTAATAATATTCCCCCTGAGACACAGGGCAGGTCAATCACGTACAAAAAAAAGGAATATGAAACAGTTCAACATTATTTCTCTAAACGGGAGGAATAACAACAACGGTCAGTATGGAAAACATGGCATCCAGTGCACAGCATTATTATTACTTAAACTTAAAGATTTAGTAAAGTAGACCTGAGTTTGCTGTGTACTCGGACCGTTTTTTTTCCTCTCTACACCAAATCTCCTCTCCAAAAACGCCTCTCCTCTCCTCGCAGCGCGACACGTTGTGGGCTTGTAGATTTGCTATTGGATGCTTTCTTTGTTGTTGTTGGTTTAATACAAAAAATGTCTGTGTTCATTCATACAATCCATTTCAACTGTCTCGCTTGTTCTGTCTATCCCCATCACTACCCTTCTTTCTTCCTCCCTCGCTTGTATTCCCCTATGTGTGTGTACGGGTGTGCGTTTTTGTGGCCCAACTGTCTCTTGGGATGGGAGGTCTCTCTCTCACTCACACACACACACACACACACACTGAGGAGGAAAAGGAACAAGGAATGGATGAAGAGAAGAGAACGGAATAGAACACTTGGTACCTAGCTGTCCCTGGCCTCATCAACAAGTGTCTCTGTGAAAGACTCCTCAGGGGGCTGCTGTAGGCTTTTCATTGCTAATTCCCTTTGTGTGCGACTGTGCGTGTGTGTGAGTGAGTGAGTGAGTGAGTGAGTGAGAGTGAGAGTGAATATCATATTGTCACTGTCGCCTGTCACCGTTACTTTTCAGCCAATGGATCCAATGTAGTTATTATTTATTTATTTATTTCACAAGCTCTTGTTAATACCCTAATACTCCAAGCTCTTGGTTCAATATTTATAAAACCCACAAACGCACTTAACCACTTTGAAAAGATTTTTCAATAGAGAAAATAGCAGATCTACGGGTCACAGTGCGATCCGTTGTGAGCTTGTAGATTGGCTATACTGTTGTAAGATGAAGTAGGGCATTTATTGTCGGAAAAAAACATAAAAAGTTGAAATATGGAAATGCAAGGTGACAGCAACAATGTTCTTTCTATAAGCCTCGAGACTTGTTGTAACTAGAAAAGTGCACTCCTCTGAGCGAATATCCCCACCAGGCCGGGTTGCCTACCCAGTGCCAGCAAAATTTGGAAGCTGCCTGCCTAACGTTACTGCCGCCAAATTAATAACATTTTCGCCAGAAACAGATTGTAACAAATATGAGTGAGTGACTATCGTAAACAATACAGAGCCACCTCTCCGGCAATTTGTCCATTTTTGGACCACAATTCTTATATGAGACGATTCTAAGATGAGCCAATGTTATTCTCCATAGAGAAATTACTTCCGTGACCCAGGGGATGAACGAGTGACGTCAGGACTTCGGTACTCTATGGCGTCATGATAAAGAAATAAGTCAAAACATATTGCGGCCTGTTATAGTGCCACCATGAGGCCGTATTTCGAATCGCCTTGGACTACTGGCAGTGTGCGTGCAAGGTTTCACGGTCCAACAGTGCCGGAGATTAGCTGTTCACTGACGGACAGACGGACCCACAAGAGCGAAAACATTATCCCTCGCCTTCGGCCGCTCCGGCCTCCTGGCGGGGATAATAAGTCAGGAATCCTCAGGATGGAGAGAGAGAGAGAGAGAGAGAGAGAGAGAGAGAGAGAGTCATCATGGTAATCACCCTCCCGATATCTTCTCTTCTTCTCTGAAAGAGGCAGGAAGAGATGATGTGCAACCGAGGCAGCCACTGAATGGAGCAATAAAAGGTCACGTTACCGACAAGGTTAAATAAAGGTTTTTTTTTTCTGCTTTTGTTTTGTTTTTCAAGGAAAAAAGAAAAGAGATAACGCCTAGAGGTTAGCTTTTCACAATAATGAAAAAAACAACAGCACTCACTGTTTAAATTGAAGCAATTAAGACGTAGCCAAAGCCCAGCGGCTTGTTAATCGCTCGCTCGCTCACTTGCACGGAGAGAGAGAGAGAGAGAGAGAGAGAGAGAGTGAGAGTGTGTGTGTGTGTGTTAAGGGATAATTATGGTTTATTTCTTCATATAATAAAGAAATATGTCAGGTTTTATGAGGCAAGTTGGGATTACATGAGTGAAAGCTCCCCCACCCCGACACACTCGCCCTCTATATTTGTCCATCTCTCTAGTTCCTAGTTTCTATGGCTGGGCAGGTGTGACAGGACATGTTGACAGCTTGTCCCTTATCTCTTGCCATAGGGAAGACTGTCAGCCATGTCATTCAGGCATGTGAACACAGTTCTGTGTGTGTGTGTGTGTGTGTGTGTGTGTGTGTGTGTGTGTGTGTGTGTGTGTGTGTGTGTGTGTGTGTGTGTGTCAGGAGGCCTTCTCCCGCTCAGGGGAGTGATCAAATCTGTCAACTCTTGTGTATGTGTGTGGTACGGTAAGGGTAGGACAACAGTGTCTACATATCCTGGGAAATGTGGAAGAATCTCATGATTAATAGCCACTGTGTTTCACTTTTCCCAACAGCAGAAGTATCTACAGTATCTTGTTGTTTAACATGTTTCTTTTGTTGTGAATCATTCTTATAGACGGACAGGAATCAGCTAATTGTAGGCTGGAACAATACCTATGTTATAATTTGTCATTCTCATATACAGTTAAAGGTAGGGTGATTTTTAGGGTTAAAATAAGTGTTAATAGCTGTATATTCTGACAGTACTCATTGCTATAGAGTTTGTTCAGTAACAGGAGTCTCCATGTCTCTCCAACTCTTTATTACAGAGAAAATGCATTTTCAGGTCAGGATACCAATTTAATGAAATGTTGCAACCTACCATGCTAGGGTGGGATGGCTCAGGGTAGAGGACAGAGTACTTGCGATGGGCCTGGTCTTCAAGGTACTCAAGGGACCAGTGCCCACCTGTCTGACTACTTCAAAAGAGTGAGTAACGCCCACGGGCACAACACCAGAGGGAGCTCCACTGATCTCATTCCCGCCAGATTCGGCACAAACATGGGGATGAATTAATTCTATTATGCCATCAAAATGTGGAATGCCCTACCAACAGCCATCAAAAAGTGACTCCCTACCCTCCTTCAGGACTTTTTGTGTTATCATTTTAGCATTATTGTTTAACTGTTTGGGGTGTCACGATATATCGTCCTGCGATGTATCGCGATATTAAAACACAGTCATACTGTATCACAATTTATTTGTATTTTTGGGGGGAGCTGGTGAAAGTTACAGGACTTCTGTATGGTGTGTGATATGAAATGTGAGCATACCATAATCAGAGTAATCATTAATCATGTATTCCATCATATTCATCGGCTTTTGGAGAGAAATGAAACAGTCACTGTGTGTCTCTGTCCAGCTGACGCTCGTTGACGCTCGTTAATGTTACATGCATCAAGGCAAATAGGTTTCTGCACTGTAAAATACGCCTACATCTAATCTTGCTTCCTAGGCTTCAGGAGGAAACCTAGTGGAAAGCTAGACAGTCGCTCTCCCGGCTTCGGTGTGTGGTCAGACTGGCCGGACTTAAACGATCTGTGCTGTTGGGCTGATGTTACCTTGAAGTGGGTAGGGTCTAACTCAGAGGCGATGGCTGTCTCGGAGGACTTTATATCTGACCCCAGTATCTCTGTCAGAGCATCTATGACGGTGTGTGGAACAGAACACCAACTCCCACTGACTAATGCCCGAGGTCGCCTCTTATGGGCACAACAGCAAAGGCAGCGGCAGCATTGGACTGAACTGAGGTTGCAAGGGAAGACTGCATGTCTCCCCGCTGCGGACCATTCTGTCTCGCACTCTGTGCTAAAAAATGTTGCTTTAGACGAATGCATTATTATCTTTACTCTGAAAGCGAGGTTGCAGGTTTTACCATCTAAACTTAACCTCTCCATCTGGTTTCCAGGCAACCATGCTCCTCACTGTATACATCATGGTCATGAACAAATAGCTGAAACCATGTCCCACATCTTAAATGGGTGCCATGTATACAGGGGACTCTACATAAGTAGGCATGACAGAATAGTGGATTTGATATCTAAAGATATCACTTCTATTTTCAGGTCCTCCATCATGCTGTATAAGCATTCTACTGTGAAGCCGAGCATGTTTAACCTGTGTAACGATGATTCTGTGTTCTCTAACATTTCAGCTAACACCCCTGATGTCATTGTTGTTAATGAAAACCATAGGGAGGTGTTCATTCTCGAGGTCGGCTGTACTTTTGATTACAGCTTAGAGGAAGCCTTCCTAACCAAAGTGCTAAAATATCATCAGCTAGAGCAGACCATCTCTCAGCTAGGCTACAGATGTAAACTTTTGGTTTATATCTTTGGTAGTCTAGGGCACGTGCACAAGTTGGTTGTGAGAGGCCTGCAAATGGCCGGCCTCTCCAAAAGGAGGGCTAAACAATTAGCAAGGTACTGCTCAATATCAGCTATTATAGGAAGCCGCTCAATTTGGAGGAGGCGTTGCTTCCTTTACCCATGATTGTTGCCCACTGTGTTTGTCAAGTATGCCATCTTTTGTTTTGTATGTAACGTTGCTCTGCTTTACATGCGCTTTGTAACTAACTGTTTTCCCTTCATCTAACTGCACTGGCAGTGTTTATGTCCTTTGTACTCCTGTACTTCTCATTATGTGGACATAAATAAATATTTCAAATGTGTGTGTGTGTGTGTGTGTGTGTGTGTGTGTGTGTGTGTGTGTGTGTGTCAGGAGGCCTTCGCCCGCTCAGGGGAGTGATCAAATCTGTCAACTCTTGTGTATGTGTGTGGTACGGTAAGGGTAGGACAACAGTGTCTACATATCCTGGGAAATGTGGAAGAATCTCATGATTAATAGCCACTGTGTTTCACTTTTCCCAACAGCAGAAGTATCCACAGTATCTTGTTGTTTAACATGTTTCTTTTGTTGTGAATCATTCTTATAGACGGACAGGAATCAGCTAATTGTAGGCTGGAACAATACCTATGTTATAATTTGTCATTCTCATATACAGTTAAAGGTAGGGTGATTTTTAGGGTTAAAATAAGTGTTAATAGCTGTATATTCTGACAGTACTCATTGCTATAGAGTTTGTTCAGTAACAGGAGTCTCCATGTCTCTCCAACTCTTTATTACAGAGAAAATGCATTTTCAGGTCAGGATACCAATTTAATGAAATGTTGCAACCTACCATGCTAGGGTGGGATGGCTCAGGGTAGAGGACAGAGTACTTGCGATGGGCCTGGTCTTCAAGGTACTCAAGGGACCAGTGCCCACCTGTCTGACTACTTCAAAAGAGTGAGTAACGCCCACGGGCACAACACCAGAGGGAGCTCCACTGATCTCATTCCCGCCAGATTCGGCACAAACATGGGGATGAATTAATTCTATTATGCCATCAAAATGTGGAATGCCCTACCAACAGCCATCAAAATGTGACTCCCTACCCTCCTTCAGGACTTTTTGTGTTATCATTTTAGCATTATTGTTTAACTGTTTGGGGTGTCACGATATATCGTCCTGCGATGTATCACGATATTAAAACACAGTCATACTGTATCGCAATTTATTTGTATTTTTGGGGGGAGCTGGTGAAAGTTACAGGACTTCTGTATGGTGTGTGATATGAAATGTGAGCATACCATAATCAGAGTAATCCTTAATCATGTATTCCATCATATTCATCGGCTTTTGGAGAGAAATGAAACAGTCACTGTGTGTCTCTGTCCAGCTGACGCTCGTTGACGGTCGTTAATGTTACATGCATCAAGGCAAATAGGTTTCTGCACTGTCAAATACGCCTACATCTAATCTAAGATAGCATTAAAGCCGAATATGGTGACCCTCTCTGGTATTATAGTGACCCTCTCTGGTATTATAGATTTTTTGTTCAAGCTGTTTATAACTAAGGCTACACTTGGTTGGTAAAGTCCAGATGACAACAATATGACTTACTTCACTTGTCCCTTAGCTTGTATAATTGAATTTCTTTGTAAAGCACTTTGTAACTTTATTTTTAAAAGTAATAATGAAATAATAACGAAAAAGGAAAGGTTTTGGACATACAAGGTTTCCACCCGACAGCAACAAAATAATGTTTTGTGATGTCAGTGGAAAAATACCTCCTTGGTAAACTCACTCAAGCTTGTACAAAAAAATACAACAGTAGAGAGGCTTCCAGAGCATGTATACCCCTCATCTGTTTCCCAACCTTTCAATTCATTCTTCCAGTGATTTAGGTGGGAGTTATTCCATAACTTTGCACATAACACATACAGTATGCAAGCACATGTTGGCTGCATACTAACTTGTATAAAGCGAAACATTGACGTTTATGGTGGATAGACTGTAACATACCATATGTACAGTAAGTAAACACAACATGGCTCAGAAGGTCTTGGAGAGAGAGAGAGAGAGAGAGAGAGAGAGAGAGAGAGAGAGTGTGTGTGTGTGTGCATGCCCAGGCGTATGTGTGTGTTTGCATGCATGAAAATGTGTGTGTGTGTGTGTGTGTGTGTGTGTCCAGTGTGGGGTCTTGGTCCTAGACAAAGCACTCTGCCAGCTTTCTGCCCAGTGGTCTTTTCATTGCTGATGGATGGACCTTGTTCAGCACCATCTGGCTATAGGATACTTCACATTAATCATCACACACACAATCTCTCTCTCTCTCTCTCTCTCTCGCACGCGCGCGCACACACACACACACACACACACACACACACACACACACACACACACACACACACACACACACACACACACACACACACACACACACACACACACACACACACACACACACACACACACACACACACACACACACACACACACAGTCTCTCTCTTTCTCTCTCTCTCTCTCACACACACACACACACACACACACACACACAGTCTCTCTCTTTCTCTCTCTCTCTCTCACACACACACACACACACCTTTTCTCTTTCTCTCATACGCACGCACACACACACGTCACACACACAGATATATCAAACTCAGGTAAGCATATGAACACACAAGTACATACTTCACAGACAGAGTCAACATGGTGTAACACAGAGAGTAAAGCAAGGTAGAACGCAAGTAAGCAAGAGAGAACACAAGAAAGAAAGAAAGAAAAAAGAACAAAATAAAGAAAGAAAAAAGTCTCAGTCAATCATGCGATCCCCTGGCTACTTTTAGCAGGATGTGTTGTAAATGTGTGGTTCTAAATGAGCTTCTAGTGCTTAAGGGAGTCCAGCAGAACATAACAATAACAACGACTAGTTAATTTGCATATTTAGATTCTGTTGGATGGTAGCCCGGAGCTATGGACCAATGAGGACTCTAATCCCCCCCCCTCCCCCCAGTGTTTTATTAATGCCCATTTCCTGCATGTCCATATTAGAATGTGTGTTAGCAATTATGGCCATAGACAAACTAATATATTTCTCCTTTCTCCCCCTCTCTCTCTCTCACACACACACACACACACACACACACAGAGTTTGTAAACACATAACATCCATAGATAAACTGAGAGCATTTTTATGTAATTACCCTAAAAGTCCAGACACCCAAGGGTATCTAATGCAAAATGAAAGACATTATCAGCCTTAGCCGATCGGCTATCATTTATTCCTATCTAACGGCTAGAAGTGCTGATTTGATGGTACATTGTTACTAATGCATGAACATGCAGTAACATTTATGACCATTTTTTGAGTTATTGTCGTTAATTCATATATCACAGTTAGCGGAGGTTGTAAAATGACAATGCAATCACTTGGGACACACACACACACACACACACACACACACACACACACACACACACACACACACACACACACACACACACACACACACACACACACACACACACACACACACACACACACACACGACAAGACATTAGAAAACACTGTCTTTGACTTTCACGTAGATGCAGACTTAACCCATAAAGGCCTGAGGCCGATTCTAAAAATCGTTTTTTGAAAATAATAAAACAAATAAAACAAAATAAAATATCTCAAAATATTTTGTTCCAGGGGACCCCCAGAAGCAAAGATTTGATAAACAAATGTTCGTTTAAAAAATATATATATTCAAATATTTGCACACATTTTCACGTTTTTTCTAACATAGCAGATCTACAAGCTCATAGTGCGGCACTCAGTGCCGCGCTATGAGTTTGTGGATCTGCTATTTTTGAATAGCCAAAGAAATCTAAAACGACACAAGATGCGTTCCCGGTCTTGATGGGTTAAATAGCACAAGGAATTGATCATATCCTGTGTATTGATGACTTGAGAAGCATAGTAGGCACAGATATAACATGAATGACATATTATCAATACATTCATATTGGAGGGTTATCAGCTATTTGACAGGATGGGATTTATGGAACACTCGCCGACTGACTCAGAGTGAAGGACGTACAGTAAACTGGTTGACCTTCGTTCTCGCCAGAGAATATTGATATACTTATTAGCACACATTAACCACTTAAACCCCAGCATCCTTATTGTGGGGAAGGCTTTCGCAGAAAATAGCAGATCGACAAAGCTCACAATGCGTCGCAGATCGGCTATTTTCAGCAAAAGCTTTCCCCACAATAACAGAAAACAGAAAATTCACTAGTATAGAGCCCTGAGGGACTTCGGTCAACCATATGGGATTTAAATGGTTAACTATTATTATTATTACTATTATATCGTCATGTAGGGAAGAAACCTTGTATCTCCAAATTTCAACTTTGCATGTTTTTTCATCATTTAATTACCTACTTTGCCATACGAGAGTGTCAAGCGAAAGTAAAGTGAAAATAGCAGATCTACGAGCTCAAAACGGGTCACATCACGCCGCATTGTGAGCTTGTAGATCTGCTTTTTTCACTATTTCTGAACATTTTCGTTCCATTGCCTGACAAGTAACGGTTTTGGACATACAAGGTTTCCAACCAATAGAGTCAATATACTATTTCGACTACAGCACCAACTAATATTAAATACTACAATTGCAACTAATAATAATCAATAATAACTTGTAAAAGTGCTCCTCGGAGCACAGGTCTCCGCCAGGTCAGGTAGGTAGGCACATTTTCACTTCAATCGGGCCAAAGGTGCCGGAGATTAGCTGCTCACAGACGGACATAGTCATAGTCTCGGCCATGCCTTCGGCCGGACGGAGACAATAATAACAGTAATAATAATAATAATAATAATAATAATAATAATCATGATGATAGTTTCCATTTCAAATCATGGGACCAAACTTTAGGAAACGGCTATAACATGAAATATGTACCCTAAAGCACTAAACAGTTAAAATAATCTCTCAACAGAAGGCAGCATATTTTCAGTTGCTACCAGAGGTCTTCAGGGATCCTTACTCTAGGAGAAGGCATGCTCTCATATACTAAACATCTCCTTTAGATTAAATGTTAAATACATTTATTGTATTTTTTTAGACAGTGGTATTAAGCATTTTTAGCTGGCACTGTCACTCTATCTATCACATCTAATGGTATGTACATGTGAGCTGTGTGTGCGCCGCCTGTGTGTGCCATGTGTGAGCGTGTCATTGTGTGGGCGGCGAAGGGTCCATGTCCTCCCGCGCTGAATACGTGAGCTATCTTCAATCCCGTTAATTAGCGCCGAGCGCTAGCACAGAAAAGCACTAGAAACCCACCAAGACTCCAGCAGAGCTACAAACTCGAAAAGGTCAAACTTATTAAAACGTTTAAGCTGTGAGTGATGCGGTCTGACAGCTGGGATGAGGACATTGATTTGCGTTTAGACTTCAATTACATCTAAATCACCGCAGAGTGACTTGTTTGGGAGAAAACTGAGAGCTGGGGGGCGCACGTCGTCATGCATGACTGGGATTTTGTTTTAAATAAAGTAGAACAAATACTGATTCAGAGATGCAATTCTTCAGCCAAATCACCACAGCTGATAATCCAACCCATAGCAACACTTTCTGGATTTTTGTTATAGATATATTTAGCAATGCCTTGTTTACATGACATTTTAAATGCCTGTATATTCAGTGTTGAAATGTGATATGTATATCACAGCTTATCATTAATTGCCTTACACATATCTTTATGTAAGTACACACACATACAGAAGCATGGACACACTCACACGCTCTTGACAAAAGTGTGTTGTCGAAAGATGCTTGAACATTGACATTGTTCAATCTCTTCACAATAAATTACCTCAACAACGCAATCGCATATAAGCACATTCTTCTGTACTCACATTTAGACACTCACCCTTTCTGCACCCACACACACACAAAAGTAACCTACACGCTAACTGGAAAGTGCAATCAGTTACAAATACTTGAGCACCACTCATCAGTCAGATTGCTGACAAGAGGTATCTCTCTCTCTCTCTCTCTCTCGCTCGCTCGCTCGCTCGCACGCGCACGCCGCACACACACACACACACACAGGATGACGTGACAGTGACATAAATTACCCATGTACAATGTCAAGCCATACAGACGAGTGTACAGGTGTAAAGGTGAATGGGTTTTAATACTTAATAGTAGTGGTCAACCCTTAAGCGTTAACCACCGTGAATGAGCCCTTATAAGTGAATTAAGTGGGCTGAGAATGAGAAAGATCAATACACCAAGACAGGTTAATACACAAACAATGGCCGAAGGATGGAAAGAGAGAGAGATGGATGATGAAAGACTCTAAATGAAATTAAACACACAGAGACACAGACAGACAGACAGACAGATGTCCTACCTTGTGGTCGTAAGGGTTGTAAGAATGGAAGAGTTGACTCAGTTCTTTCGTCCTCTGTTTTTTCTGCAAACAGAGTTTATAAAAAAGGGTTACTCACAGAAATCATAACAGTCACATTGAACTCAATGTAAAAGTAAATGTGCTTTACTGCTTGATGTTACTGACATCATTCTAGTCAGTATCAGTGCACATAACGTGTGTGTGTGTGTGTGTGTGTGTGTGTGTGTGTGTGTGTGTGTGTGTGTGTGTGTGTGTGTGTGTGTGTGCACATCGATCTATCTATCTATCTATGGATATGTATACACAACTCTAAACTCAAGATAAAAAAACACCAGCCTGACACTAATCCATCAATCAATCATCTACAGAAACATCAGAATATGGAAACAAAAATTGTCTATATTTATTATGAAGTTGTAATATGCTGTCTCTGCCTCTGAGTCTCTCAACATGTAGCTGTGGGAAATGACAGCTGTCATTTGCACTGAGAACATTGATTTGTATTGTATCCATATTTATGTCACATATTTCTGATATGTCTTTTTACATACACTGTACATTTTCAGCTATGTACATTTCCATGATCAAAAACAAAACCACATAACAGAACATAATATACCGTATTATGGACATACAAAACGTAATGGCCATGGGTGACTAACACTGCCTGCAGAAACACAGCGAATACCTCCCTTTACATAAAATCTGGAATCTGTGGGGGGAAAATAGATTTATTTGCCCACCAGCTATGCAAAAAAAAATATGTCTAATTTTCTCATTGTCCCATTATTTTTCTCTCCCTGCTCAGAGCTTGGCCTTAACCTTGTATGTCCTTAATGAGTAATGAAATGCAAAAGCCTTAGACATGAGTGTTTGATGTGTGCCAGTTGTTAATGCAATCAGTTACATGGGGCAGATGGAGTTACAAAGAGCGCTAATTAGCTAGCTGATTAGGCCATGTCTGGCTAAGGGGGTAGGATGTGCGCACATGCTAGTCTACTGTAGCTAAGGGGAGTTTGCATTAGTTTTCGTTCTTCTTATTAATGTCTCTCTCTCTCTCTCTCTCTCTCTCTATGCCCCCCAGTCTAGAGAAATAATGGGGGGGGGGCAGTCTTTCTCTCCAGCTCTCTTTCTATCCTCAGCATCTAAGGGCGAGGTTTGGTGTCCTCAGGCCAACTCCGTACATATGTAACACTGCCTGCACACGTCGTCAGGTTATCACACATGGACATCATTATATCATGTCATACAAGACAGCTCCAGGATAGCAACGGTAAGGATGAGGGGATCTGGAGAGGAGACCAAGTCTGTACTGTAATCTATGATCATACAAGAAAGAAAGCTGAACCATGTACCAAGTGAGGTGCACACAGTATAATTCAGCTCTCTGTGTGTGTGTGTGTGTGTGTGTGTCCGTGTGTGTCCGTGTGTGTCCGTGTGTGTGTGTGTGTGTGTGTGTGTGTGTGTGTGTGCACGCGCGTGTGTGTGTGTGCACGCGTGTGTGTCCGGCTGGGGGGTGTAATACTTTCATTAAAGGATTTTATAATTCCAGTTTTTATCTTTTCCATTTGTCTTAAGTAGTGGAGGAGAGGGAGGGGAGATGAAAGGGTGTGAAGCAGAGAGAGAGAGAGAGAGAATGGACGAGGGAAGAATTGGGGAGTGAGAGAAGAGGAGGAGCTAGAGACTGGAGAGGAGAGGAGAAGGACATTAGTGGCAAAAGTTAGCTATTATAATCCTTAAGTTATCTAACAGTCAATTTGTTTCACTCCATCCTCCTCCTTTTCTCACATCACTACCTTTTTCCCCCATCCATCCATCCATCCATCGTTTTCTCTCTCTCCCTCGCTCTCTTACCGTTTTTGCCTACAGCCTCTCTAGTGCAATCCTCTCATCATCCAGAGTCCATCTTCCATTCTCTCACATTTCCTTCCTGTCCCCCCCCCACCCCTGAGGCTACAAGAGGCTCTGCAGTGACTGCAATCTACTCTCATAATCTCTCTCTCCCCCTCTCCACCTACCCTCTCCATCTCTCCATCCTTCTCCTCCCTTTCTGCCGTGAGGCTCTCCAGTGGGGGGAACTTATCCTGCTCATCATCATGTCTTCCCTCTGTTCTATCCGTCTCCATATCCAACCCGTCTCTCTCCATCCCCTCTTTGCCTGGAGGACCTTGGGTGAAAACAATCCTCTCATCAGGGCTCTTCTACACCTTTCTATGCCCTCCCCTCTCCCCCCGTTTCTCCATCTCCCAGTCTAATCAGCTGTTCTGTGTCTGTGTGCGTGTGCGTGTGTGTGTGTGTCTGACCCTCTCCTTTCCCCCCCTGTGTCTGGATGTGTTTGTGTGAGCACCCGTAGGATATAGAGGCAACCCCAGGTTATAATCCCTCGACCCCCAATGAGCTCCCAGCAGAATTCGACTAGTTCAATAGGATGTGCACACACGCACACACACACACACACACGCACACACGCACACACGCACGCACGCACGCAGCCACACGCAGGACCTTATGGGTAATTTAGTTACAAACCAAACAAAAAAAACAACACATTTATTCTGTCAAATGTAGCAATGTCACTCCATCATTGTTCTGCGTGTCTAGTTGAGGAGACAACGGACGTACTTTTAGGAGAAAACAAGCGACGAGAGGACAAGGGCAGGGGAGGGGAGGAGGGCTCAAATCTCTCCGTCACGTTGGGTTTTTGCTCCTCTCTCTTCCTACTTATATTTCGCTCTATGGCTTCTTTATTAAGCACAGTGCTGAGTAAACATTCTCACCCGAGCAGAAACCTGATGTGAATGCGCCGCAAGCAGTTCACCTAGAGTCTATACCAGGGGTACGGTATAGACTCTTAAAGCTACATTTTTAGACTGTAAAATATATTGCTCATCAGTCCCACAAATACTATTTCTCTGAAAGAAAAAGAAAATCACAGTCCTTCACTCTCTTTCTCGTGGTACCACCCCACCACCACAACTCCTCTTCTCATATTGTTGCTGTCGGGCAGAAACCTTTATCATATAAGAGTGTCACACAAAAGTAGTGAAAATAGCAGATCTACGAGCTCACAACTATTTTAGAATGTTTTTAAAATCATAATAAAAAAGGAACGTTTTTTGGACGTACAAGGTTTCCACCCGACAGCGATTATATCTTCTTCCAGCAGGGATGGAGAGATGGTCATCTCTCTGTTCATCCAGGGTATGGAAGGAGAGATGCTCATCTCTCTGTTCATCCAGAGTATGGATGGAGAGATGCTCGTCTCTCTGTTCATCCAGGGTATGGATGGAGAAATGAGAGGATCGCGGCAAAGGGGTGATCAAGGCGTGGGGCTGACCTTGTCGGGTTGACCTTTCCAACTGCCAATATTTCAGCCAATGAGGATGGAGAGGGAGATACAGGGTGAGAGCTCTCAGAGGAATGCACCCCATGACAAAAACTACAAATATACCCAATGGCCAATTCATCCTGGTATTGATCCTTTTTCCTGGTGTCTGTCTGTATGTCTGACTTTTTGTCTCTCTGTCTGACTTTTTGTCTGTCTGTGTTACAGTCTGGTTCTTCATCTGTGTTGGTTAATAGGTCTCTTACTTAGTTAAGTTAAAGGTCTTTATTTTTTTTTTTTTGTCACTTAGAATTTTTATTCATTTTTTACACACACATACATACAATACACTACATAGACACGAAACACAACAAAAAAACACCAAAGGACAAACATTTAGAAACCGACAACATTTCAGATGTGCACCTTCTTGTTATAATGGCATATCACATGTGATTTTCCTTTCTTTTTTTTCCATGTTCCTTTTTTTGTTAAATGAGTTTCTTTTTTCAATTTTGTCATCACCCTTTGTCTTTTTATCAGAGAATTCAGGCCATTCACATTAGGCGACATTATTCCAACCACATTAGTCATCTTTATATCTTGTTTCTCTTCTTGTTACATGTAGCCCTCTCATATCCATTCCATAGTATCTGCCATCAGTTATCAGTTTCACACATACAACCTAAAACAAAAATACAAAAAATGTGACCTCCAAACACGGGGTAAAACCACCGTGACCCCTAAACCCTCATAATAGGGTGTGGGAGCAATCCCCGTCTTACACGGGGCCTCCCCTCTAGGCAACTAGTACTAAACCCAACCCTTGGGCTTCCCCAGCGCCTAGCCATCAACCTCTAAACAGAACAGACCTCTCCGTCGGTATTTTGTAACCCAAAATAAGGAAAAAACAGAAAATAATCCACCTTGTTATCAGATGAAGCCCTAATTTCTATCATAAATCCCTTGCTGAGTTAGTGCTGATCCTATAATTACCATTACATCAGATACAGGAGGGTTTGCTTCGACTTTTTTAAACAGATATGACGTCCATAATTTACTCTTTTTCCTCCTCGTATTTTACCTTCCCTCGTCATTTTCTTCCCCCCCCCCCCTCTTATCAACTCAATGTTAACTCTTATTTTCAGCAGAAAGTACTCATTGTTTTCTTTGATTTTTATACACTTCCAGCTTTTCCTTAGCTCTTCTCATCGCTCCTCTCGTCTTCGTCTCTCGCTTCCACTCCGGTGATCCACGGCTTGCTTTCGCTTGTTCCCTCGCCTCCGCCGCCGGCTCCGCGTTTCCCTCTGTCTCCGCCGTTGGCCCTGCATGGCCCTTCTCCTCCCCCGGCGAATCTGCGCGTCGTTCCCCGCTCGGCTCTCCCTCCACGAAGCCTCTCTCCTCCAAGGCTTGGGTGACTTCCTCCGCGCTGTTATACGTCTTTATCCCTTCTGGCCAGTGGATCCTCATCTTTGTGAAAGGCGTCTTGAAGATAATTCTCTTTTCTTTTAGGATTTTTTTAGCTGGAAGGTAGTCTTTCCTCATACGGACAATTTCGGGAGGATAGTCGTGGTCAAATCCTATTCGTTTGCCTCCTACTTGAATGTTTGCCTCCCACGCCTTTCTTAATATCAATTCTTTCGTCTCGAATTGTAGGAAGTTCAGTACGATGGACCTGGGGGGTGCAGACGGATTGCTTGGTCTCTGGGATAGCGCTCGATGACCTCTCTGTATTTGGAGCTGGGTCCCTTCGGGTAGGACTAGCTCCTCTTGAAATAGTTTCTCCATATACTTTATTACCGAGGTCCCTTCAATTCCTTCCTGTAGATTGAAGACCCTTAAATTCGTCCGTCTCGCCCTGGACTCGAGCTCCAAAAGTTTTGTTTGTAATATCTCCACATGGTCCACTAACACCTTCATGGCTCCGTCCGCCCCCACTCTCCAGTCCTCCACCTTTGAAATGCGCGTTTGTGCTTCGTTTGTATCCAACTTTAGCGTTGCTATTTCCTCGTCGTGTCTTTTCGCCTGGAGGTCCACTTCCTTGCGAAAGCCCGCGATCTCCTCCTTCATTTCTTTCTTTATTTCGTCTTTAAAAGCCGACAGCTCCTGTTGTATTTCTTGTTTGAAGGATTTTAGCTCCGCAGTTATATCTGCGAGTCCCGCACGAAGCACTTCAGTAAGGCCCTCGTCCATTTTCAGACCCGCGTCTTCCTCGTCTATTTTTCCTCCTTCGTTGTCGATGATTTCGCTACTTTGTCTTTCTGCTATAAGTTTTCGGTTGTTTCTATGGCTTCATCTTTGTTTACTGTTCATTTCTCTTCATATTTTTCCCACTTTGGTCCTGTTTTAATCATAGTATTTTTACCGACTGTAGAGAGCTTGTTTGTTAAGCTTCTCCTCTCTCCGCCATCTTACCGGAAGTCAATCTAAAGGTCTTTATTAATGTAGACTTTTGTATTACAACTGCTACACGGCCTACTCGAGGACCACACAAGTCGGGAACGAGGCAAGTTGGGACTGCATGCCCCAAGCGATTATGCGATACCCGTGGTACCCATTGACTGACCCGTTGTACCCGTACGTTTGTCTGTGTCCCTTTTAAGCCCATATATGGAGTTCTGTGTGAGGCATACCCAAATATGGAGTCCAGGGCAGGCTATGACGTCAGTCATACTGATGACATCAGGGTACTCCATATATGGGTGATTTGCGGATATTATTTTTTCGCAGATCCAACTGACTTTTCACATGCGTATCACTTTTTGTGCCAGAATAGTCTCCATATATGGTAACCTCCATGAGCTTGTGATATCACAGAGCGATGTCAGAGCGTGATATCATCAGTGACGCCAGCAAAATGTATACTGTAACTGTCCCCACCAGAATAGTGTCCATATATGGGCATGTTACATTTGTGACACCCACCGTCCACCGACGAGGCAATTTTAATATAGAATGCAAAGTGGATTTCATTATGAGTGTGTGCAGTGTGTGTGTGTGTGTGTGTGTGTGTGTGTGTGTGTGTGTGTGTGTGTGTGTGTGTGTGTGTGTGTGTGTGCGCGTGCGTGCGTTGGGGGGGGGGGGGGGGTTCTTCTTGTTTGTATGGTTTCGGTTGCTGCTGTACTTGTTCATTTGTTGTGTGTAGCAATAAAATACAAAACATTAAATTCAAAAATATGCCTGCGTATGTATTGTGAGTGTGTTTGTTTATGTGTCTGTTAGTTCCATCAACCAGAGAAGTTAATCTAGCATGCTGTCGAGGTTGTATTAGTGACAACCCAGCAATGCACAGGCACTCTGTGCGTGTGCGTGTGTGTGTCGGTGGACCTGTCACTGTGGTGATGATGAACGATGGTTGTTACCATGACGTCCATCTGTTGTTGCCGCCAGAGACGGATGCTGTGTCTACTGGGAAGTGACACTACATGGATGTATACACACAAACACACACGCACACACACACATGCACACTAACACACAAGCACGCACACGCACAGACGCACGATGCACAGAGGCTGTGTGTTGCTAGGCAGGAATACATTTGCACATAGAGACAGACAGACATGCAGACATGTACACAGATGCATTATGCATTTGTGTTGACAACAAAATTGTTAATGAAAAACTCATCAACAACCATATTTGACATGAGGGACTTGAATATGTGACTAGATTAAGAGAATTTTTCATGTGACAAGAAAAACTGTAATTTATTGGCTAATGGACATGCAGTTTAATGAAGCTGTTTAATATTATATCATATCTCTGCTGTCCGGCAGCAACCAGCTAACTCCAAAATGTTTTCAGGAAATGACAAAAACAAAGAAAAAGTGGAGTTAGGAGGTTTTGTTCATCATTGATAAGAACAGCTGAATGGACCTCCAAGCTCACAATGAAGTATGAAGTCAAAAGGGGGTGGAGCCTGGAGTCAGCTAAACCAGCTAACTCCACCCCCCTTTGGTGAACTTAGCTGGTTTAGCAGAAAGTTTGATGACCCAATGGAGTTAGCTGGTTTTGTCAGAAGCGCTTTTTAATACTTTTCATTGGTTCAATATTTTTTTTTTATCAACACACAGACGTAAAGGGTGTTCAATGGCCCTGATTTATGGAAAAAAAGCTAAAGAGGAAAAATGGAGTTAGCTGGTTCCTGCCAGACAGCAACGATATGCAACTTTCTTACAAAACGATAAAGTGAGCATACTGTAAATGCATATTCTATAAGCAACATACTGGAAACTAGTAAGTATGCATTGAGTATAGATTTAACCAAACAAAATATAACATAAAATATAAAAAGTTAAAGGATGAAGACTGAAAAAATAACAGACCCCCTCTCTCTAGAACACACACACACACACACACACCCCAACACTATTAGCAGCAATTAGATAGGCCCCTGTAGTCTAAGTCTAATGTGATAGGTAATCTGTGTGTGTGTGTGTGTGTGTGTGTGTGTGTGTGTGTGTGTGTGTGTGAGAGAGAGAGAGAGAGAGACGGAGAGAAAGCTTTGAGTTAGCCAATCAGTGTTGTGAGACTTCAATTCCCCACATACAGTCCCGTGGGCACACACTAAACCAGCAACGTGTGTGTGAACAAGACCGTCTGTGTGTGTCTGTGTCTGTGTGTGTGTGTGTGTGTGTGTGTGTGTGTGTGTGTGTGTGTGTGTGTGTGTGTGTGTGTGTGTGTGGGGGCATAAAGTCACACACATACACACACACAAACACACACACACACACACAGATATTAATTTACCCAACCACACAGTCACCAGCGCCGATGCCATTTCTGTGTGTGGATGTGGTATTTATTATAAGTGAAAATGGCTGTATTTAACTCAACAAATACACTGAACTGCCTCATTTGTAGTCATGTGTACATGAGCATGACTGTGTGTGTGTGTGTGTGTGTGTGTGTGTGTGTGTGGGGGGGTGTGTGTGTGTGAGTGTGTGTGTGTGTGTGTGTGTGGGGGTGTGTGTGTGTGTGTGTGTCTCTTTATGCCAGTGTGTTACGGGGCAAGGTAACAGTGATCTTGCTCCAGCTCATAACTGCCTCTGGGTCTCCGGTCTGTGCCCTTGTGTCTTTCCCTAATGACAGACAGATGTTAGCACTATCGACCCCCTACCCAAGGCTCTACAGTGGTGTGTGTGCATGTGTGTGTGCATGTGCGTGTGTATGCGTGTGTGTGTGAGAGGGAGAGAGGTAAACACTTGATAAAGCGGTCACAGTGACTATTCCCTTTGGTGCATGGGACCACTATGTCCTCTGCAGAGGTCAGCAGACAACACAGCAACATCCTGTCAACGTATTGCATCAGGACTAATACTCAAGAGGCCATAAGTCAACTAAAATATACACAATATAAACTCATACAAGCCTGATCCCCCCCCCCCCAACCCACCCCATGCCTTTTGTTAAATTTAGTTAAATTTGTCCTCAATGATGACAAGGAAAATTCCAATTAATTGCTGAACTGACTTCTTTTTTTTTTAAACCTATAGCCAACTGGATAATAGCCTTCTGTACATCCCTGGGACACTGGGTCATTGTTAGTGTGACAGCCTGCTTCATCACATTGCATTAGAGTGAAAAGTCTACTGTGGCCCTGCAGGAGAAAGGAAGAATATGATCCCATCACGAAAATTAAAGGACGTAATAATTTAAGTGATCCATTCTACTGACTATTAGCATTCTCTAGCCTCATTCATCACTGCACAGTCTAACCTGGCCCCCGACAGCATCTTAACCATTAGCTCAACCTTAATGCCATGTTACATTACCTGCAGTCAGGTGTTATCAACTCCCCTGATGTGTGTGTGTGTGTGTGTGTGTGTGTGTGTGTGTGTGTGTGTGTGTGTGTGTGTGTGCACGCTTACATGCACATGTGTGCGTGTGAGAGACATAGAGGGAGAATGTCTGAATGCACCATTCCTGTATGTACATTGGTGTGTGTGTGTGTGTCTGTGTGTGTGTGTGTGTGTGTGTGTGTGTGTGTGTGTGTGTGTTGGTATGTGTGAGTCCAGGCGTAGATAAATGATAGTGATGCTTGAAGACGGAGCTACTCGCAACTTGGCCAGATGTTTGGCTCTGACAGCTGCTGCACCGGTGCCTCGTGGGTAACGGAGTTCTTAACCAATTACAACCTGGGGAAATTAAAAACACTGTCCCACTACAACTGTTAATCCGTCTCAGCCTCGCTCCCTCTCCCTCTGTCCGTCTGTGTATCCCCCCCTTTATTTTACTTTTTTTCCCTCCACCTCCCTCCCTCGATCACCTTTTATTTCTCTCTCCTGCAGATGCTCATTTTCAAAACTATTTCAATATTTTCCCCTCCCCTTCAGACACACACACACACACACTCTCACTCTCACACACACACAAGCGCGTGCGCACGCAAATACGCAAACACGCACGGCTCCTCTCACCAGGTCCATTTATCAAGGCTAAGTTCCAGTCACCTGGGGATGATTAGGAGGCTCCGAGCTAATAGGACTCACATCACTTTATCTTCAAACCCTCCTATTCCCCTCTTCTCCCCACATCCCTCCATCCCCGGGATCTCGCTCCCCTCTCCCCTTTCTTCGTCTTATCCCTGTCCTCTCCTCCTCCCTCCATCCTGCGTTCTTCGTCGTTCTTCTCCTCTCTCATTCATCACAGGTAGATTGCATATGGAGGTAATAACTTAAACCTGTGGAGATACCACACGACACCTGGACGGCACGGCAGCTGGACTATCGCTCGCTAGGTTTCCTCGGCCTTTCTTTCCTATGCCTTTCTTTAACCGCGTACACGCGCTCACTCTCAACTGTTTCTCTGTGTATCTGACTCATAGCTTGTGTCTTTCTGTTGTCCGTAGTCTCTTTCTTTCCATTCATAATAAGCAACTCGTGGACTGCCTGCTATGACTGTAGTATAACTAACGGAAGCAGTTGACCCTGTACAGATAACACAAAGAGCTGGTACACTAGAGTTACCTATTCTGTTCTGCTCACAGGTGTACTTTTTTCTATGGTTACTTGTTGACCTGAGGACAATTCTACAAATCTCTTCAAAATCCTTTTTGAAGACTTAGTTTTCTGAAAAACCTATGTTGCTATAACATCAGTGGTGCTCAAACTTTTTCATGTCAAGGACCCCCAAAATGATACGTATTTGACTACCGACCCCCATCTGAAAAGGTTTTGTTCCAGGGACCCCAGAAGCAAATATTTGAGTAAAAATCTTCGCTTAAAAATATATATATGTATTAAAAGATTTGTTTTAAATAGCAGATCTACAAGCTTGCAGCGCAGCATGAAGTGAAAATCCAGTGAAACTGGTGCAATCTATTTGTGCTCTGTGAACCTACCTGGAAAAATAAAGTATAATATATAATAATAATAATAATAATAATAATAATAATAATAATACAACAACAAATAACACAAATGATAATGAAGGAAACCAATATATGGGATCTCAGTTGGTTAAGTGACTCCTAGTGTAGTGTCACTGCATCAGCAGGGTTCAGGTACCTTTCAGTGCTTGAACACCACCAGCGTGCAAAGTGAAGTTAGCGCCTCAACGTAGCGGCAAATGTTTCATTTTTCATTGGTTTCCATCAGAAATCATCCATTATCATGATGCTGCCAGACCTCTCCTTGTTATTTCTAGAATGTGGCCGTGGCCAATCAGAACCCAGCCCGTCCATCTCTTTCCCCTCTCTTCCATCCATCTCTCATTCTGGCTCTTTTGTGGCTATTCTGAGACTTCCTATTGAAACCCCACCCCCTCCACGGCACCCCCCCCCCCCCATCCCACCACCTCCCTAGTTTGCCTCCTCTTCTCCACGCCCGCCGCCTCTTCTTCCGTCCCCTCCCGTGGCTATTCGGACACATTCTGTTTTCCCCTCCACCCCTCTCTTCATCTCTCTCTCTCTCCATCCATCCCTCGCTCTATCCGTCCCTCCCGTGGCTATTCAACACAGTTGTGCTCCAGACAAACCATCTGGTACACTTTATTAATGACTGACCCTACATGGCCTAGACGTCGCCTACCCACTGACGCTTGGTGTGTGTGTGTGTGTGTGTGTGTGTGTGTGTGTGTGTGTGTGTGTGTGTGTGTGTGTGGGAGGGAGAACAGGTGCAGGTTGACTGATGATGTTATGTCGTGTGCAGCCTTAACCACCAAAGCAGGTGTACTCGTTACACAGAATGCTCTACCTCTCCCTTCTCTCTCTCTCTCCTTTTATTCTCTCTCTCACTTTCTGACACAAACACATCTAACCTGCAATGAACACAAGAAGAATGGATACGGTCATGTAAACACAGTGCAGGAAGAGATAGATAATTTCCAGAGAGATCATTTCGACTAAAGGTAAACAAATGATGTAATCACATTGATCGCTAATTGATCGCTAATAAATAAAAGCCAGGGTTAGTTAAACTAGAGGAAACCAGAGACTGCAGCGCAGTGACAATATCCTACAATTTACATACGACTCTGATGTGTGTTTCCAACAATCCTAGAAAATGAAGTCCGTGGAGAAACATCTATACAAGACTGATATGTGGTCTGACAGTGAAAGTTAGAAGATGAGACGGTTCGGAAGGGTGGAAGAAAGAAAGAGAGACGAGCAAAGAACAGAAGTAGAGAGGTGGTCGTCTTCGGGGGATTGGCACCGCATAGACGCTCGTTTCTCCTCATCCTCTGAGGAGAAAGGAGTGTTTCTAAGAGAGAGGGGAGAGAGAGAGAGAGAGAGGGAGAAAGAGAATGGCATATGAGGAGGCTCCACTTGAAAGGGACGTGTCAAGACTTTGAAGAGACGGACAGGAGTGGAGGGAGAGCAAGTGAGAGAGAGGAGGGCAGAGAGAGAGAGAGAGAGAGAGAGAGAGAGAGCGAGAGAGAAACTGATAATGAATGGGAGAAGGGGGAGTTGTAGGGAGAGAAAAAGAGAGAGCGTGAGGGTGAATGAGAGGGGAGCTGGCCAGAAGGTCAAACTCATGAAAAGAGAGGCAAAAAGAGGGAGAGAGAGAAAGTTTCAGGTAGGAGTGAAATAGAAGCTCTGTGCTCCAATTATCCAGTGTTGCTGCATAACAGAGCAATATGCTCATATGAGATAAACCTCCATATTGATCCCCGGGGGGGAATTCAGGAATATGCACATTACTTTATGAATGGCATCGTTCAACACCAGACTATATATTCTCACAGCTCAGTAACAACCTATCTTAGAAGACAAGAAAACTGAGTGCTGCTGATGTGACTGAGTCTAATCTCTTTACGTGTAATACCCCGCACCCCCGCCGCACGCACACGCACACACACACACACACACACACACACACACACACACACACACACCTCTGCAAATAGTTTAGGCTTCATTAGCCAGTAATTGTTTCATTTGGCTTCAATATTTAGGAAGCTTCTGTGTGTGTGTGTGTGTGTGTGTGTGTGTGTGTGTGTGTGTGTGTGTGTGTGTGTGTGTGTGTGTGTGTGTGTGTGTGTGTGTGTGTGTGAGAGTGACTCTTTTGAATAATAAAGAGTAATAGACCGATATGCCAATTAAAGTCATTGTTGGTCAATCCAGATTGGCATTGAGTGCGTTTACGTGTGTGTGTGTGTGGGGACATGTATTCCATTCCATGAAAGATGGCTGTGTTGAAAAAGGAATTAAACACACACCCGTACACACATACTGGGGGCTTTCAGGATTAGTAATATTAAAATTCCTATTAGAAAAAAAAGACAGAACTGGAACGGATTTTTATATTTTCAGATGACAGAAGGTGGCCTGCATTTCCTCGATAGTGACGCAGATGTGCACACGCGTGCATGTGTGCACGGCTGCCACACACACACACATACGTGCACAGGCAAGGTGTACAGTACATGTATACTCACACTTATATTATGTTCAAAGAGGATATTTTTATTTACAATTAAGGGCAGTCATTCAAGCACAGGGGATCCTGTGGAAAAATGCTCTACCTGTACATACACTCCTTAACCACTTAACTAATGTTCCTAAATGTGAGGGTATTGTGTCCTATTTGTATAAGAAATTGAGAGAATCCACATGCCCACCAATGGGTGTGTCTACCGTCTGGAATGTTGACTTAAAAAATTGGCAGCAGTCGGTCAATTGGAAAAGAGTTTGGGAAAATGTCTCAACACCCATTTGCATACTATGTAACAACAACAAATTAGGAACATATATGCACATGATGTGGGAGTGCCCAGATGTGAATTATTTTTGGTTCAGAGTTTCACAAGTATTATCTGAGGTAATGGGAATTCCTATCCCCCTCTTACCTAATATTTTAATGTTGAATGATGATTCAACGATCGGGTTGACAATGCCACAAAGAAGACTTCTACTCTTGGGGCTGATAGCTGCGAAAAAGCTGCTGGTCCTAAGATGGAAACCTCCCCATAAAATAGAAGCTTCACAATGGATACTCGCACTAATGGACATGATCTCCCTGGAACTCTCTATAGCTCGAACCAATGGGGCAAAAGAAAACATGCTTGTTACCTTAGCCATAGCACTGGAGAAACTTAAATCATGCTATTAACACCATACATAACTATTGATTATTATCTTTTTCTTTTATTTTTCCCTTTTTATGCAGTCTTGCATCTGTATTTGCTTTGCTTATGTTATTTTTCTCGTTTTTTTTTTTGCTGTATTTATTTGATATATTAATGCATCTGCCCTGTCTATGTCTGTTCAACCTGTGGGCCAGGTAGGGTGGGGGTGGGGACTAGGGGGAATTCTTAACTGGAGGGACAAATAAGAACCCCTTGTTGGGCAGTTCAAATGTATATTGGAATCAGCTGCACAGTTGTACTGTGCAGGACATGCTTGTTCAATCCTCCAGCTGTGTGAACAAAAAATAAAATAAAAACTTGATCACAAAAAAAAAAAATGTTCAAAGAGGATATGAGCGTGGCAGTTCAAGCTGTCATTTTGTGAATGTTTATTATATATAATGACATGAGCTGTAGATATGAGTAAGGGTGGATTTGGGAGCACGATACCAATGAGGGCTACCTTCAACGATTCCTATCTATTTCTGTACACCTTACTGTTTCTCAAAGTGGGGTACAAGGACCCTTCTGGGGTACTTGAGAGGGTTCCAGTATGTAACTGTGAGAGTGTACAAATGGAACCAAGTGGACCTACAGCATACAGATCCATTTGGTTCCATTTGTACACTCTCAGAGTTATGGACCTGTAAGGGTCCATATTGGAACCCTCTCAAGTAACCCAGAGTGGTCCTTGAAATTAAAAAAGTTTCAGAACCGGGAAGCCGATGACCTAGTGGTTAAGGCGCATATACCACATATAGGCTCTGATGCAGCCTGACAGCGAGTCGCGGGTTCGCGGGACGTGAAGTCCACATACTGTACCAGCTCTGACAGCGTGATAAAACCGGTTCCGGAAACAGTTCCAAATGTGATGGAACCGATTCCGGTCCCTCAATGTTGGATCTGGTCCTTCGGTTCAAGACCCCAACCCTACTGTAGATCACAGCAGCAAAGATAACCCAGCAGAATAGATAACCCTGCTCATTAACCTGGCCTACGTCATTAATTTTGCATTGGTTTCCATCGATGGTTTTATCTAACATAATAAGAAAGCCGTTTCCCTCCCGCTCAGTCTAGAAATCGATTCTACCTTCCCTACATTATGTGATATTACATTTTCAACCACAGGGACATGTTGCCCCATATAGTGTCATGGTACTGTGCCAATCAGCGATACACACGTGTTGCGCTGCAATGCATATTTTGTACCAAGTATAAATTAGGCATTCTTTACCCTTGCAGAAGTAATGTAACTAATTACTCTTGATACAAAATTAAGTTGTAATGTAATATAATACATTTTAAAGGAGTAACAAGTAACTTACCTAACACTGACTATGAATTAACATTAGTGTAATACCTTTAATACTCACTCACTCATTCACTCACTCACCACGTGTGCAGCTACTTGTTCCATCTTGGCGGCCGGTGTACCAGGTCTGGGGTAGAACTGGTTGATGAAGAGGCTGGGGAAGCGATACTGTCTGACAAGCTCTACCGTCTCCTGGAAGTCTGTCTCTGTCTCACCAGGAAAACCACAGATGATGTCTGTAGCTATGGTTATACCAGGAACCCTGAGGGAAAAACACAGATTGAGAGAGAGAGAGTTAGGGGTGAATTAAAGGCCATGAATGAAGCAACAAGTTGACATGTCCTGTCTATTTCAGACTACGCTGGGAGATTCGATTTGGAGACGCTGGGTGTTAAAAGGTGTTAATAGTGTTTCTGCACAGACTGCACAGACGACAGCTGACAATCAGTTCATGGCACTTTTCTGCAGCTGTGTCAGATCAAATAAGAGTTGTTGAACACAGCCCTGGAGTGGGGCTTTTACTCCTTCATCTGCAGCATTGACAATGACATTAAACATTTGTTATGTGGTTCTCTTGATGAGTGATGTGCATTAAGGAAAATCTAAGAGAAAATTCACATTTCACCCAGATCATAATATGGGCACAAAATGACCAATACAGGAGCTATATCAACCATTACAAATAAAACAATGTCTGCCATGATTTCATACATTTTTATATTCCTTCACCAGAAGTGAGTGCTTCAGTGACGTCAGTGCATCCATCTCTCTCTCTCTCTCTCTCTCTCTCCCTCTCTCTCTGGGAGCAGACCCCCTTAAATTAAACCAAAACCAACACCCTCACGCATGCAAAGACTGTCCCCATGGAGTCATTCAGCCAATCGCAACCTGATTAGCAACCTCAGCCACCGATCGTTTGCCATTGATTATGGATCTGCTGACTCATTGGATTAGTTCTGGCCGATGGAAATAGATCCATTGATTGCTCCTGTAGATTCTGTTAGCACTGATCACAGATCGAAGCCTTACGAAACAACCACATGGCAAAGTCATTTCCAGTATTGAGTGGAGGAACCTTGTATCTCCAGACGGTAAACTTGTCAGGACATCACCGCTGACATTGAGTTACAATATGCTTTTGGTGAAAGGTGTAAGTCACACACACACAAAAAATACAAATTCCTGTAGCAATGACCAGATGCAATTATTAATTAGCAACAAGCTAGTATTCTTTTTCTATTTTGTTTTGAGGACACAATGATTTATGAGAGTCTGTTTTTTCTAGAACACATGCAGCAAACGGTATCAGATATTCCAGTGGAGCATGGACCCGGGAATTGGAGCTTCCAATAAAAAAATTATTGATGCAAGGAAAGAGAAGAGACAATCAAACCTCACAGGGAAATTGTTTTATAGGAAACAGACTGCTTAAAATGATCTTCAAGATCATCATTAAGTTACAATGATGTGTTCGGAGAAAGAGGGGGTTAACAGAGAGGGAAAATGCAGACAGATAAACGTAAAATATAAGTGAGTAAGGAGTAAAAAAAAAAGGTCATTCTCTCTCTATTGACAGTGTGATGTACTGTATCTTTAATCACATTAAAACTTCCTGCCTCTGCTGCCTGGCGATAACCTCTGACCTATTGATGAGTTCCAATTGGCTGACGGTCATTAATATTAACCAATGGCCTGCAGGCATGCAGGCCTCTTTGACCTCGCAGATCTGCCCGACAAATACCTTGTGGGGGAGAGAGTTAAAAATCTACATACAATACACAAGCAAAAAAATAGATAAAATGATCAATGTTCTATGGAGCTGTTTAAGCTGTGGTTTTAACCTCAGGGGATCGGCATCCCCAGGGCGTCCGCAGCTCCTGAGGAATGAGGGAACATGGAAAAAGATAGATATATAAAGAGATACATTGTTTGTCGTAATAAACTGACATTGTGCTTGTTACTGTTGAAATAATATTTCTTTCTGTTTTGCCAGTGAAAGTCAAAAGTACAACATTCTCTTTTCATTCAAATGGGTTCCTTTTGTTTGTAAAGATTTATGCAGTCGGGAAAAAAAAGAAGTATTTTCTCACCAAGGATTTAGTCAAACAATAATGCATTATCTTCATGAGACAATGGATAAATCCAACCATGTGGATACACATGAAACAACCATTGGCTCAGTCCCTACAAATATCATCCTACAATAATTCTTCCTGTTGTTTATCGTTATAATGAAGATTGAATCTTGCAATCTGAACGAGACCCAAAAGAAAGACAGCTGTGTAACAGATGACATATGCTATTGCAGATGCAGATAATCATCTGAAAATCTAATCTGTTGTGATAAAATGTGAAAGAGAGAGTGTGAATCATCTCTAGACCTGGATCGAGAGTGAGCGCGAGGGAAAGAGAGAGGTGTCAATTGGGATTTGTGGAAACTATGACACACACACACACACACACACACAGCCATTTTGACACCAATGTCTTTATAGATCTGACGGATAGGAGTATGATGAGCTGCATGCTCTCCTGTTAAAGACAGATAGAGAGAAGGAACCTGAAAGAGAGAAAAGCAGAACGAGGGGAATGGAGAAAAGGTTCATTTCAGATTGACAGACACGGAGAGAGACAAAACAGTTCATTATAGTGTGCTTTGGTTTATAATCGAAAACACCCATTTTGTTCCTGCAACAACCCCAATAGAGCCCAATGCATTCTATGCGATAATTAACAGGTGTCATTAACCACGTGATTAACCTGGTGTAAATGTTCTGTGGTCATAATAGGTGAATGTTCTGCGGAAAGATGGGAGCATGGTGACGCGTTGTGAGCCTGTAGATCTGCTATTCATGATGTTTGACGTTCAACGAAGTATACACGTACAGGGTTTAAGTGGTTAACCCATTAAGACCGGGGAAGCATCTGTCATTTTCGATTTTAACCACTTTGGCTATTAAAAAAATAGCAGATATACAAGCTCATAGCACGGCACTCTCTATGAGCTTGTAGATCTGCTATTTTTGAAAAATCATGAACATTTGACACAAATCTCTGAATATATATATATTTAAAGCAAACATCTGTAACTCAAATCTTTGCCTCTGGGGGTCCCTAGAACTAAATATTTTGAGATGGGGGTCCGCGGCCAGATACAAATAATTTTGGGGGTCCTTGACATGAAAAAGTTTGAGAACCACTGATATTATCGCAACGTAAGTGTTTCAGAACTGTTTGTAGAATCGGACTCAGGTCTCAATGGGTTAAAGTGATGAATTGTAGTGTGTGAATTTGAATTGACCCCACTGAGAGTGAAGTGACCCCCAGAACAGAAGCACACACACACACACACACACACACACACACACACACACACACACACACACACACACACACACACACACACACACACACACACACACACACACACACACACACACACACACACACACACACACACACACACACACACAGAGTGTGTCAGAGGGAGATAAAGAATCTGATCCATCTAATAAAGGCTTCATGTGGTAAATCAGGCCATGAGGTGGGGAGACAACGATTGGTATCGATTAGAGAATGATATCAGGGAGACTATGGATTAGAGAAAGAAAATCACACTAATGAGATGTCATGGCAACTAGGTGGAGGGAGAGAGAGAGAGAGAGAGAGAGAGAGAGAGAGAGAGAGAGGTTCATAAAGAAGGATGGATGAATGAAACTGATGGAAGGATGGATTGATATGTTCATGGTAGTATGGATGGATGGATGATGGATATATTGACGCAGAGGTGGATACATGGATGGATTTGTGGATGAATGGACGGAAGTACAAATGGATGGATGGATATAATGATGATGGATAAAACCCATTAACACATTCACGTCACTTTATATGGAATGACACACATTAATAAATGTCAACTGTTCACACGACATAGGGCACCACTCTGGTTGGAACTGGTACAGCAAGACAGAGAAGAGAATAGATGGAGATTAACAGGTGTCCTTAACCATGTGAAGTCGTGAACCCAATTATTCTGCAAAAGTGTGCGTGCGTGCGTGAGAGAGAGAAAGCGCGTGAGTGTGTGTGCGTCTCTCACACATGCACACAGACGCACGCACGCACGCACACGCACACACACACACACACACACACACACAAGATGGTCAGAAAACAATAACAGCGGGTATGCTGGTAGCGGACTGGATAGTGCCCAAACCACAGTCACACAGTTCAATTCCGTCTGGAGATCTGCAATTTCCTGTCTCTCTACACTGCCCTGACCTAGAAAAAAAGGAAGAGGAAGTAATCTAGGCAAGGACATTTCTCTTCAGCTGTCCTCACACCCCCTATTTACCATGTAAATTAAGTGATATTACAAATAAAAATTGTACATACAGTATACACATATATATATATACTCATGCGCACACACACACACGCCCACACACACTATAGTAAGACTGCTGTCTCACCTTCAGTACACACACACACACACACACACACACACACACACACACACACACCAGCCTCATCCTATGGAATCTACGTTTAATCGGTCCTCTGTTTGACAATGGCTGCCATCAGGAATGGGGCCATTTTAATTGAAAGCAAACTCAGGATATGTGTTAGGATGGCATGCATAAGTCTGAAAGAGGGAAGGAGGAAGATAGATGGAAACAGAAAGAGAGACAGAAAGAGAGACATAAGGAGGGTGGGAAGTAAAAAGAAAGAGTATGCAACTACTCCAGTGAGCAGTAGTTGCAATTTGTGCGTGGCTGTGTGTGCGTGTGCGTGTGTGTGTGTGTGTGTGTGGGGACATGGGAGGGAGTGAGATGAGCATAGAGATGGGGAGAGACAGAAAGATAGATATGTCTGTGTCTGTGCGTGTTCGTGTGTGTGTGTGTGTGTGCGCTTGAACCATTTGTTTCTCAAGGTGGCCCTGATGCATCTATCAACCATCAACTTGTGTTGTTGTGTGTATGTGTGTTACCCCTATCACTACTATCCCAGCTGCATGGAGGCAGACAGGCCAGGAGAACATCTCTGTGGGGGTAACTTTAAGTCTTTTAATTAAAATGCTAGATAAGCAAACTGTCACTGTCCCATCTGCCTCTATAGGCTGCATCCAGCTTCACACAACACACGTCATTGTCTTCTACACAATCATTATCCACTCTTTGTTTGCCAAGACCCTCCCAGGTGCGCGAGCATGTGTGTGTGTGTGTGTGTGTGTGTGTGTGTGTGTGTGTGTGTGTGTGTGTGTGTGTGTCTGTGGGTGCGCGTGAGTGCGGGTGTATACATGCATATGACCATGCACATGCTTGAATGTCTCTGCACACTCTCCTCCTATTCATCACGTATGTTTGTTTGTTTGTTTGTTTGTTTGTTTGTTTGTTTGTTTGCGCGCGCGCGCGCGTGCGTGCGTGCGTGCGTGCGTGCGTGTGTGTGTCATACGTGTCATTTATACAACAGATGTGCGTGAGCTGCCTCCGTAATAAGATAAAGGAGAAAACAGTGGGCTGTGTCCCACAGAACGACAGAGATGGGTGGGGGGGGGGTAAAGGTTGGCACGGAGGTGTTGAGAGAGGGAGGGAGGGAAAAAATGAGGAAGGAAGAGAGGGATGAAAGCAGAGCAGAGACAATCTGGGAAGGTAAATATTTACACATTCATCTGTCGGAAGGAGGCCGCGATTACCCATCTGTGCTACAACGTATGTGTGCATTTGACTGAGTGTGTGTGTGTGTGTGTGTGTGTGTGTGTGTGTGTGTGTGTGTGTGTGTGTGTGTGTGTGTGTGTGTGTGTGTGTGTGCTCTCTGAAATGATAATACGCAGCAGACTGGAGTTGAATAGCGTAGGTGTGTGATGGAGCAATGAGGGAGAGAGAGAAGAGGGAAGGACAGAGAGAAGGAGAGAGAGGTTGAGCAGGAAAGGCTGGTAGGAGTTGTTTCTGTGCTGTCAAAGTTTGTTCAAAGTTGTCGTACTGTGGGAACTCGCTTTGCCAAATGCTGTGATGTGAATTAATGCGATTGGCAGCTCTAATGCCTGACTTATACTTGGTTGAGCATCGTGTCTCACATAAAAAACAGCAGATCTAAAAACAACATGTCGCAGTGCAATGTTCTACTAAGTATAACTCTTATCTCTCTGTGCGTTTATGTGTGTCTCGTGCATTGGTGCATGTGTGCGTAACTGCACGCATGCAGCCACTGGGCCACAAGTTAAAGGATCTACACCATGCATTTAAAAAATATATTTAATATTTAATATCATATTGTTTATGTCCCTCAAAAGTTTTTCAAAAGGTTTGAGCCTAAATCAAGCCTCAGATACTGTATACTCATTCCAACTAACTTCTCTCTGGCTTATAAAGAACTTTCACCTGCAATACCACATTGTCCTTATTTGGCATGTGGCGCTATTGAGCCAGTTTGTATGCATGTTATCTCCTGGTTCTGTGTGGAAAAAGTAAAACATAAAAAAAAAAAAGTTTAAAAAAGTTTTTTAATGTTGGAACTGAAAAACGGGAGGGATTATACAAAGTATTTACACAAAACCCCAGATATGCTGTGAAAGCCTGAGTGCTCAAACCTCGGTATTTTTTGGGATGGAACAGAGGTAGGGGAGACCAAAAACACAAAAAATAAGGAAAAAAATTAATTTATGGTGTAGTCCCTTTAAGGCAGCTACACACTGTACGACTTTTAAAGAGTTCGGGGGTCATCAGATTGTTAAGCATTTCACACTATACAAGTCTCTTTTTGAAATCGGCTGTCAAAATATCGTTGTGGTTTTCACACTATACGATTGATCGCCGACAAGGGATCACACACTACAAGATTTCGCCAGGATGCGATCCAGACCCGATACAACGATACATACACTTGTTTTTGTTCCAATTTATTTTAACCGACATCTCACGAAAACGTGCAATGATATATACGCGAGACCGAGACTAATGATTGTCATTAAATTATTCTCGATTTCTCTCTCTCTCTCCCTCGCTCTTTCAATGAAAGAAACAAGTCAACCATGCGCAATGAAATTCAGAAGCATTTCCTTAGTCGTTCACAGTGATGAAAAAAAGTATTCCAGTCTTGATGACGACAAACCTTTATGTACATGTAGGCCTACTCCATAGGTCTAGAGTAAGTGACAAAGGAATTATATCCCCTCATACCTGCAACCTTTAAAAAGAATAAAACCCTGGCTGCAACAGAGAAGGAGTGCAGTGTTCTAAATGTTTTATAATAACAACACCAGTTGCGTAGCGTCGGCACTTTCCTGGTCCATGCTGCTGATTCAAGCAATTATTTATAGCTTTGTTGGAGGCAGGAGCGGCATGGTCATGTCCAGCGACCCTCCTGGTACTGTGCTCTCATTGGCTCTAGCACGGATCTCCGGATCTCCTCGTCTCGCAGAGCCTTTCACATACAGCGGGCAAAACCTTGGCAAGCGAAGCCCGATCTTGCGTCAGATCGGGGGTTTTGGCGGCGAGCGCCAAAAAAGGTACCGACAGCATAATCGGAGCAAATATCTTGTAGTGTGTTAGCCCTTAGGAGCAATGACAAGTTCTACAGAGATGAAAGTTGGAGAGTGAAGACATGAGGAAACTGTAAACTGGTGTGATCATTATGATGAAATCAGATATTATCAAAGAGGATTTAAGCCTTGGTGTTTGTGTGGGATGAACCCTCCCCCCCCCTTCCCGCCCCCCTCCCCCCCAAAAAGGTCTTATGAGGTAATGATCTTATGAAGTACTGTATAACGCATCCATCATATGTCAGTGAAGTACTTTGGGGTGATTTGTCCCATTTGCCAGACACTCTCACTCCCGGAGGCAAGACTGTCAATCTATATTTCATTATAAAGTTGCCCTGCACTCAACTATCATTAGGAATATTATATAAAAAGAAATATATTAAAAAACATACAAATGTCAGTTAGGAAGCAAAAAAGGCATATATAATTATAAGCTCCCTTATCATGTAACCTATACCGCAAGAATACATTTAAATCTGTCAAATAGTCAGAAACAAATCTGATTCCCTGAATTTAAACATATTTTTTAAACGATACAATATAAAAATCCTCAAAGCGTGCACATGCCAGTAACAGCACAGTCCATCAGCTCGAGCCCAATCTCCTCTCACGTCCACAAATATGACTCAAATGAAAAAAAGGAAAAACCTGAGAAATGAGTTTGATAAGTGTTTTATGGTACGGTGATAGAAACAGCACCATCACAACCGAAAAATAAAAGCCCAAGACAGAGAGAGAAAAGGAGGAAAAGATAGAGTTGAAGGAAATCAAGGGGAGCAGGGACAAAATAAGGACCCTTCTAAGGAATGTTAGTCATCACTCAAGACACTTAAGTGTTTGATTTAGCGGTGGCAGCTGGAGCTAATGGTGCTGTCATGTAGCAACCCTCTCACCCTGTATTCCAGTGCAGAGGAAGATAGAGAGACAGACAGAGACAAGAGAGAGAAAGTGAGAGAACAATTGAGCGGCTCCTGTACAGGAGAGCCTCGTTATACCTTCTTCTTTCACACACTTCTCGTAACAATGGCCGGAAGAGACGAGGGCTGGACGAGCTGGTTGAAGTGGTGACAGGCCAGGTGGCAGTGGTGGGAAAAGTACTCAAATGTTTTACTTAAGTAAAAGTATCCATACTGCAATGTAGAAATACTCCAGTTACAAGTAAGCGCCCGGAATTCAAAATGTACTTGAGTAAAAGTGCAAAAGTATTGATATCAAAATGTACTTAAAGTACCAAAAGTAGAAAGAACTCATCATGCAGAATGTCCCATTTCACGTTTTCAAATGTATAAAAAATATTTTGAAAATGGCAGATCTAAAAGCTCACAATGTGTCGCATCGCGACGCATTGTGAGCTTGTAGATCTGTTATTTTCAAATGGCCGAAATGTATACAAAGTAAAAGTATTGGAAATTGGAAATAGTCAAGTAAAGTACAAATACCTCAAAATTGTAGTTAAGTACAGTACTAGAGTAAATGTACTTAGTTACTTTCCACCACTGCCAGGTGGTAACATCATTATTTCCTTCGGCTTGTCGTGACACAATCCAGCCAAGCAGAGAAAAAAGGGTCTTTATCACATACCCAACCTTTACTTGCCCTGGGTGAGGGCAGGGATAAGAGGACAGGGAGGCTGATATCTGATAACCCAGAGAGGGGGGGGGCAATAAATGATTACACTAAAGGTATATATATATGGCAGTAGCTGACCAATAAGCGCGAGCTAAAGTGCCACCGTGCGCTGAACGCTCACCATGAGTTAGCTCACAGTTTCTGCGCTGACGAAATGCTAGTTTTGTGTTGTCTCTGTGACTAAGTGAGGCCATGGGTAGGTGGGAAAATAATTGTTAATAATTATAATTAATAACAGATTATATTGTCTAGATTAATAATATAATCTAGACAATATAATCTATGTGTATCAATCACATCACCGGGTCATGACCAGAGTTTACCAGAGTTTAATGACTCACCTATTGTTAAAAACTATATATATATATATTATTATCTGGCTCTATGTTATCAGCCGTTTCCCAGGCTCTCTGTTAGAGGGCTGTGTGGTTAGGACTGCAACCACAGAAAATCTATCTTTATATACTTATCTAAGTAGATCTATTCCATTGATGTGTGGTAGCTTTCGTCCAGTGACTTAAACATTCCACATGATACAGTGGCCGCGGGTGTGGAATGGGGCCTATGAACTAAAGTATTGGATGCTTTGTGTAGAGCTGGTCTCAGACGGCAGCCCTACTCAAAGGTGTTCCAGGCCATAGAGAACAAAGCAAAGCATGCATGTGAGGCCAACCCACACCTACTTAAATCTTTGGCTGTTTGTGTCTTCACTGAATAATCTAAAATATTTCAGCTAAGTAGTAAATAATTTACAGTAAATACAAAAAACATGAAAAAGAAAAAAGAAAGGGTCAATGTTTGATGCATGAAGGTATGCAAGATATCTTGGTCTACTGTATAAGGTTCACACGTTCTTGTTTTTTCCTCTGATATCGTTGCCAAGGTCACAATGTACAGTATGACAGGGTGCCGGTGAGACGGGT
>NC_137605.1:36263232-36335732 GCF_963280865.1 Gymnoscopelus braueri | reverse complement strand
ATCCATGTAGCCAAGGCCATATTTCCTTTTAAAATACGGTTTAAGTATTATGCGCGTGCTGCACACACACACACAAGTGATCAGCCATTTACTATATCACGTCACAGAATCATGAGTTCATGGTATGCAGCCCCCATGCCCCGAACCAAATGTTTTAATTTAAATCTCCACATGATTATGTTCAAGTGTTGTTTTAATTGAATAGCTATATACATGCTGACTCCACATACTGTAGAGTTCATTAAAAAAAGGAGATATTCCGTAGAGGTCTAAACGCTGTATCTTTGATGCAGTTTCACTGGGTTGTCTGCCTCTGAGATTACTCACACTGCACGCACACACTGCACACACGCACGCACACACTGCACGCACGCAGCAAATTGAGAGTACGACTCTCTCTCTGTCAACAAAGGCCGATTTGAAAATCTTAACCCATCAAAACCAGGAAAGCGTCGGTGTCATTTTAGATTTTAGCGATGGCTATTAAAAAATAGCAGATACTGTATACAAGCTCACACTGCGAGCTTGTACATCTGCTATTTTTGAACATTTTTGAAAAATATTGAAATGTTGAAAGTGATGAATTACGAAAAAGGTTGAGAACTATTGATTTAGGAGGCATTTGTAGAATAGGCCTCAGGTCTTAATGGGTTAACTTTCTGCCATTAGCAAAGAAGAAGGGGTTTTCCAATACAGCATCCTGTTACAGTACATTTTGTTTCTTACTGTCACACGTCTCCCTGCCCCTCTCTCACTTTTGCATCACAACACACATTCCCGTTAGTTTTTCTGTTTGTTCCTCATCGATCCTCCTCTTCCTTCACTCTACCCTTTGCTCTTCCTATCTCTTTCTCTCGTCTTTTCCCCTCCCTCTATCCACTCCCCATCTCTCTATGCCCCTCAATCAGTGATGTGATGTGTTTCATCGGTCTTTGAAGCCATAAGCAGCAGCATTGAGTAGATTAAATAGAATGATTTATTTCTCATTAACTGCAACAAAGGACTTCCATCTCACCTAATGCATGTGCGCGAGCACGCACTCACTCACACACACACACACACACACACACACACACACACACACACACACACACACAAAGGGGATGCAAGCATTCTCTCTAAAACATGTAATGCACACACAAAGATATTCTCATTTGCATGAATTCATTGCGCACACACTGCGGCTCAAACTCCCAGATAAAGTTAAAGTGACAAACTTATCAAGCTGCAAAGAGGGCAATACACTGTCTGTGTTTATGTTCCTGTATCTCCAAGTGGAGGTGTTTTATTAAGCCTTGTTATTATGCACTACGCTCACACTCTAAATGAGAGGAATCACCAGCAACTGGATATTTACAATTAAGGATGAGGAAATGCAGAAAAAAACAGTAGTCCACTGGGACAGATGTCATGGCATTGGGCATTCATCGATGATGTGTTTGACAGTATGGTTTTCCACATTCACCGAGATCAGTGGCAGACACTCCAATCATATGCAGATAGATTTGGGTGTTCACAAATCCAGAGCGAAGTCTGTTGAGGTTGACGTAGGCATTCCGTGGCAAGTCGCACCCAGGAGGATTGGTTGAAGGAGAGTTGATAAACTAACGTGGATGTTGAATTGGACCATTGCTTGTTCCAACAGTCAAGGATCCATCCAGGGTGTGGAGGGCTCGTAGTAAGGTCTCTTACAAGTAAAGTCTCCTAGCTTTGGTGGAGAAGTGTCTGCACTTGAGTCTCTGGTCGGCATGTTCAACAGGCGGGGGTGTCAGGCTTGTTGGCTCATCTCTTGAAGGCCAGCTTCAAGGTCAGGAGCTCTGGAGGTGGAATGCCAGATAGCATGGGAAGGAACTCGACTGGAGTGGATGGTAAGGCACCACTGATTAGCCTCATGGCGGTGTTGAGCATAACATCAATAGATAACAGGCTGTATGGCTGCTGTGACTCCATACAGGGGCGGCATACTCAGCCGTGGAGTATGCCAGGCCAAAGGTAGAGGTGCGCACCCCACCCAGTGTCCAGACCGAGACACATATTTAGAAATCTGATTTAAATAGCATTTCAAAAGACCTACTGTAGGAATATCGTAGGAAAACTTAGCGAAATGCCTGGAGTCCGTTAGCTTCCCCAGCTGCACACAAATATCCATTCTGTTTTACAATGCAATGAGAATTGTATCCCATTTCTAAGTTGTTACAGGCTGACCAATCATTGTATAGCTGCCCAATTAATTAGTAAAATCATTTGACCGTCTGCAGTGTTGCTACCAGCTGTGCACACAGCATTAACAACTTGAACTTGAGTCAACATAAAATCAAAATAAATGATTATATTCTTGGTTATTTTCCCAATCCTCTTTCAATAGGTTGTTTCCTTAATTTTTTTGTCTTGTCCTTTTCTTTTCTTTTTCTTTTTTCAATGTGGTGTTTACAGTGTCTAGTTCTGGTTTTGTCTTAGTGAAAGTCTTATTTAATACTTGCCAGCTTGGCTGCTCCATTACTGTTTTCACCACCACTGTCTTTCTTGTAAACTTGAAAAAAAAAAAAAAAAAAAAAAAATTAAGAGCAAACTGAGGCACCTGGTTAAAACAAATGCATAAAACCTATAAATGTATTCTACTAGTATTTAGTCAGGTTACATCCCAAAGGAGGGGTGAATGACTAAACAATGGTAAACATTATCTAAGCACACTCCATGGCGGCAAACTTGCCTAGCAATAGGTAATGTGAGGAATTCAAAACAGAGGTGAGTCAGATCTCTCTCTCACACACACACACACAGAAGTGTCAAAGTACCACGGCGGAAAGTTTGCCGCTAGTGGCAATTCATTTGAGCCAAGGTTCACTCTTGCACATCCAACAAGACAAAGTAACTGTCTCTCTTCTCTCACACAAACACACACAGATTGCAATCTGCCAACAGTAAAACTAAGCAGAGGGGAAACAGAGGGATAGAGAGACATACAATAGGGAAGAGAAATATGATATGAGGGAGTAAGAGAAGTGAGTAAGACAGTCCAATGTAGATAGAGGCACTAAAGTTTCAACTGACGTGAGAGTGTCTGTGTGCATGTGCGTGTGTTTGTTAAGTAAATATTGAGCGGCCACGTTACTTGACGTTTCATTACAGGTACCTGTCACACACAGTAGTGCGCATTTAGTGTGTGTGTGTGTGTGTCTCAGATGCTAATATCATACTGCCTCAATACCTGCCTCCTCACCCAGTCTACAGCAAACTCTCAATGTTAGCTTTTAGCATAGCAGAAGAATTGACCTCATCTCGCATACCTGCTAAAGGGTGATTTGATTTATACTTGTGCTGATCTACAAGCTCACAACATGTCACAGCGTTGTGAGCTTGTAGATCTGTTAATTTTTGGTGCATGACACCGGCACACAAACACAGTATAATGGTGCCTCAAGTGTCTTTTCTGACACAATTTGTTTCCCCCATACAGCAAACAACAAGCAACCAATACACAGTAACTTTGAAAATAACTGGCCACAGGCCAGTAATGGATAAATACAAAGAGTGAAGTGAAAATGAAAAGAACAGCATTGGTATCTCTCTTTAAAAGTGAGCTGCTCAATGACATAAGCATTTAGCTGACCTGCCATGCTTGCTCTGAGTCAGACCTGTCAGTAAACACTGAGTTTTCATTAGACACTTCAGGTGAAATGGACTTGAAGAATCTCACACAGGGCACACCTCAAACATGGCAACTCAACTTTACACAACACCCCCCCCCCCCCATTCCGCCCCACAAGGCTAAGACCAGGGCTTCTCAATCTACCGCTGTTTTCTCAGGTTAAAAAGGTTTAAGGACCTCTGACTTGGAATTCACAACGCTTGACTTGTTGTGGAATGCACATTGCTGCCTCTTTCCTATACGGTAATATATAACAAAGCCCTGATAGTATATCTTTAGAACAAACAAACCCCCCAAAAAAGTCATAAGCCGATATTAAAATATGGTAATCCAAACATGATGTCTGGTCCATTCAGCCATGGGCCAAGACAGCTTCTAGAGAGAGATAACCTTGTTGGGACCTGGGCATGACCAAAATAAACAACAATTCAATGAAAAGATGGAACTGATTCGCATAGGTTCACTCTGCCATGGGCAATATTTGCGGACCGTCTTTCATCTCAAAGTGCGGATGTGATGTTCAACGGAGCAAAAATGCTCCATCTTGGCCAACAATAAAGAAATAGATTGAATAAAACAAGTTAACAGTCGCAGAGCGTGAACTTGGTTTGGTGAAGCAGACAGAGGTGACTCCAAAAATCACAACAATGCCTGGACATATGAGAGTCCCTCTGCAGAAATCTCCACTCATTGTAGTATTTAGTCTACACAGTAGCAGCATGTGGGTCTAGTCTGGCCCCTACCTACATGACAAAAACAAAACCATGCAAAATAAAAATAAAAATAAAAAAAGACATATGTGGGAGGACTGTGAAAGCAAGAAGAATACTCATGAGGGTAAGACCTTCCATTTCACTCCACTATCCAACTAACTTCCAGCAGTGTGTGTAAGCGTGTTTTCTATGGGCACATTGTGCATAGCAGAATACACCTCCAACTCACACCACTTTCTACCACAGCACCTGCTCTTGCTGGGAGGAGTTTCCCTGCTGTTCCAACACGCTCAAGGGCCACACACACACATTTCCCCTGATATGTAGGTCCCTTCTGCTGCTTTCACTCACTCACTCACTCATGCACACACACACACACACACACACACACACACACACACACACACACACACACACACACACGTTTGCTACAAAACCACAGAATGCTAGCCTAATCAAAGCAAAGAAAACCTGTTGAGAATTGTGTCAATTGTGGCCTTCAACGCACCTTCATTGCAATTACTGTAGCTGCAAATGGGTCTATGCTGAATAGGGTACATTATATTTACCTAGACCAGTTTCCAGCTACTGTAGACCACATTCAAGGCCTTGCTTTGCTCAATACTTCTTTTCAATTAAAGGTGGAAACTTGCAAGTGCCAATACACACACACGTTCATGACATACACTTTAAAAACGAATTTAATTGTGAGAGTGTAAAGATTTGACTGTGTTGTAAGCATGTGTGCGAGTGTGTCGCTTTCATTCTCTCCATAGACAGCAAACAGCTCAACAGTCAGCTTAACTGCAGTAATTACAGGGGAGATCTTGTTTGTCTCTTGCACATATGTGTGTGTGTGTGTGTGAGCGTGCGTGTGTGCATGTTAGACAGAGGGGGAGAGAGAGAGAGAGAGAGTGTGTGTGCCTGTGGGTGTGTGTGTGTGTGTGTGTGTGGTTGGTTTGCGGGAAATAAATTAGTTCTAATCCAGAGGAAGTGTCAACATGAGAGGGATGCACTGAGAACTGACAAGAATCATTATCTACAAGCCATCACTCAAACACACACACACATGCACCCAGGACAAACGTCTCTGTTTCAACTTGTGAAGTTAATGACTTGTTCTCATCTATTTTCCTGTTCTACTGGAGACAATTCACAAAGCTAGACTTGTTGACACACACACAGAGGCCGGTATTTAGGGGGATGACTCTCTTCCTCTCTTGCCCCTTCCTTCACTCCACACACACACACACACACACACACACACACACACACACACACACACACACACACACACACACACACACACACACACACACACACACACACACACACACACACACACACACACACACACACACACACACACACACACAATTTCCAAATCTCTGCAAATGCCATAGTGTAATTGGGAGGAAATCCCTGCTTTAACTAAAGATAATTCTTGGAACAACTTGTAAACTACTGTAAAGCTCCCACAAGTGGGCAAATAAAGAATTGTCAGAATAAGAGACACTAATGCATACTTATGAAGTGAAATACATTAAAGTGCCTTTAAAACAGAAGAAAAGTAGAAATGTTTTCCTGATGGTGGCGAAAGGTCATGGGGTCTCATCCTCTGGGGAGCATGAATGTGCTCAGCAGGTTTCATGGCAATCTGCCCATTACATTTTCAGATATCTTGTTTGGAACCAAAGTGTTGGATAGATGGACAGATAAGCATATTATCCTTATGGCCAAACTGTACTTGCAGTGTACGTACAGTATAGCAGCGAGGGTCCGCATGATGTACATTTCATCACCAGCTCATGTCTGTGCAGACACCCTCGTGCCGCTCAGATTGTATGACTGTACCTCATGTGCATATGGTGAATGTGTATGGCGGTACAACAGCAACACAGACACTCTGTTTGAGGATAAGTTGTGTGGGGAGATCCGTCGCAATCCGCATCTTAATTACTCATTCTTAAATAAATGATAAAGAAAACCCAATGTGCTTAGATTCTTGGAAATAAATGGCTGTTTGTCATAAGAGAAGAAATTGTGTGCAAGCAGAAGTGGAAGTATCTGCGAGATGCAATGTGTGGAACGACACCAACAGAAGAAGAAAACAATGTTTCATTATACAGTATGTTCTACTTCATTGTTAAGCAAAAATATATGTCTTGCCCTATTTAATGTGCAGAAACCCACAATGAACAGGGCAACAGGTGTGCTAACAAAACTTGCACAACAGTTGAGGATGCAGTCATACATCAAAACTAGTGTCTAATCCTGACACTGCATCACGGCAAAATGTAAACATTTAAATATGTTCAGCTTTATGCCTTACTGTGGAGGTCTGCATCACCGCGATGCGATCCTCTGAGCACCGTAGGGTTAGACTGCCAACGTGATGAGTGTCAACGGACTGTTTCATATGTCATTAATTCGACAATTTACCACGGTGCCACAGTGTTGGTCCACATACACACCCACAGGCGATTTTTTTAAAACCTTGACAGCCCTAACTGTACTTTACAATTATATTCCCGTTTAAATGAGGGTGTTACGTGAAAAACAACAGGAGTCCAAACATACACAGAAACCGTCATTGCTTCACTTAAATGCTGACTCATCAACCAGAGGGAAGGAGAGAGGGAGGGAAGGAGAGAGGGAGGGAGGGAGGGAAAAAAAGGTGACAAGTCCCGCCAGTGTGGCAGGTTATCGCGCCAGATTTCTCTCACTCGCTCCCTTCTTCCCGCCTCTATTTTCTCACTTATCACCCTTTATCTCTCCATCTGGTTTTTCCATGCCTTGGGGGAAAAGACGCCACTCCTCCTGCCCACTCTTTGAGTGAAACATTAGCTGTGCCCAAGGCCTTAAACATCTGTGTGTGTGTGTGTGTGTGTGTGTGTGTGTAAGCCGATACTAAGTCGTCCCTTCAAACACAAACAGAGTAAGAGAGTCTCCATGCTCCCAACTCTCTCTCACACACGCGCGCGCACACGCACACACACACACACACACAGCAGTCACGCCACTGTTGCATGCTGCCCTGCTGTAACCCCACAGGAGCGTGATAGAGTCCTATCACTCCACATGACTAATAGCGATGACTAACACATAAAAAAACACACTGCACGCATGTGCACACATACACACACACACACACACACACGTTGTGGAGCCAGTCCTGTTTGTCTGGCACTTCAGAAGACTGAGTGATAAAGAGATAGGCACAGAGAGAGAAATAGAGAGCATGTTAACGTGTGTGTGTGTGTGTGTGCATGAGAGAGAGAGAGAGAGAGAGAGAGAGAGAGAGAGAGAGAGAGAGAGAGAAAGGCAGGGAGAAAGAGAGGGAGAGAGACAGAGTGTCAGACTGACAGAAGTTCTATCAACACTATGTCTGAGTTATAGCGTCACGTTGTCTAGACCTAGCGCTGTAGCAACAAACTTCAAACACTTAGTTGCCCTTAATGTAGGGTCGCTAGTAGAACTGCACGGATTCATAGTGCTGTCTTCAATCATGTCAAATTATACACAAAACTTAAGTCTACCCAAAATAAATAATTAGTGTGCTCCCTAAGCACTTTTAAGCAGCATGCTGCGAGTACGTTCTAGTCATCACATGACAAGAGACCCGAGCCCTGTCTATCATATGATAGCAGTCATCAACGGGACACTTTTTTTCAGCCCAGGACCCAAGTGGAGCCTGGGCCACCAATGAGAGCCAAGCTCACACAAAAATAAGGTTGCCTGAATCACTATTTAATCCATTCAATCCGGGGACGCATCTCTGTCATTTTAGATTTCTTTGGCTATTCAAAAATAGAAGATCTACAAGCTCATAGCGCGGCACCGAGTGCCATGCTATGAGCTTGTAGATCTGCTATTTCTGAAACATTTTGAAAATTTTTGCAAATCTTTGAATAGGCTATATATATTTTTAAAGCAAACATTTGTAACTCAAATCTTTGCTTCTGGGGGTCCCTGGAACCAAATATTTTACAAATTAAAAAAATATATATTTAAAGATTTGCAAACATTTTCACGATTTAAAAAAAATAGCAGATCTACAAGCTGAAACTCTGTGCCACACTATGAGCTTGTATATCTGCTATTTGTGAATAGCCAAAGAAATCTAAAATGACAGAGATGCGTTCCCGGATTGAATGGGTTAATCAGGTCTGGCAGTTTTGTCATGAGGGGGATAACCAAAGGTTTTCAAATCAGATTATGAAGAATTAGACGAAAATGTGCCTTTTTATCAGATATAGGAGAAAAGGAGACCACCAGTACAAACCTTGGCCCTCTGAGACACCAAGACGTTCCAACCACCTGCACTTTCAAAAGCTATGTTAAGTGGTGCAATGTTCTCTCCAGTTTATAGATCAGTGTGAGATGTTTTATAGGTAGACTATTAGTGGGCTGATAAGTCCAGACCACCCAGACACAGATCTCTGTGTGCGTGTGTGTGTGTGTGTGTGTGTGTGTGTGTGTGTGTGTGTGTGTGTGTGTGTGTGTGTGTGTGTGTGTGTGTGTGTGTGTGTGTGTGTGTGTGTGTGTGTGTGTGTGTGCATGTGTGAGAGGGAGAGAGGGGGAAGATAAAAAAATAGTCTTTATCTGCAGCTGGGAGAGGGAAAACAGAGACTTCAGATGTAATTTTGCTTATTCTTGTGTTATTTTGATGAAAATCAGAACAACATAAAAATAACAACTCCCCAATCACCATTACATTGGAACATTAAATGACTTCAGCACAGGTGGAATAATGTTTTTGTGTGCTAAAGAAGGGTGAACGAGTCCAGGTTTCAAAGTGCGATTAGATCATCATTTTCTCAGCCTAATAACACAACGAAAGATACTACATAGATGCTACATGAGGCCATGAGGTGCTGTTCACAGAGAAAATCTGACTGTATTCTCCGTCCCTGGGGGAATTTCAAGGAGAGACTTGAAATACCCTTTGGGGAGCACCTAGCTTCAGCTCAAGTCAAAGTCAAAATGTGTTTGAGCTTTGAGCGTAGAGGGCACTTAACTCTTTCATTGCCCAAAACGGGAATTCCCGTCCGATGCTACTATGGCTATCATGGCCACGGACGGAAATGACGAAATTATTATTATTATTTTTTTATCTCAAAGGAACTAGGAGATAACGCTATCCAAAAAATTGCTGCTCCATTCACTTCAATGTTAAAAATTAAACGGAGGAAAAATGCACATTTTTCGTGGCACTGGGACGACACAGTCTGAAATAAGTGTGGCAATGAAAGAGTTAAGAGGACATTTAAATCTATGCAGGTATATTTCCACAAGAATATAAGGTTGCTGTGTGCAGGTATTGTAACAGCAGGTAAATACTTTTTTTCCCCAACAAGCGTTACATAGCTTGGTAAGGAAAAACTATTGTTTGAGGGATATTACAGCAGTTCTAAGGCAGTATGATGCTGCTGAAAGTGTCGTCAGTCTCCTCGTGCATTCTTCGTGTGAGGGTATTTTGCTGTGGAACGACCTGCAGCTGGTCTGCACAAACACGAGGAGGAACACATCCCCAAAAACCTGAAGGACACGACCGCTAGCAGGCCATGCTCCCACACGGAGATCGGACAGGGACAGCTGCGGCCTGCACGGGTCATGAATTAAGGCCAAGGGTCACTGTATCGCTGTAGCGGGTAGGCTGACATAGATCAGTCACCTGTTGACCTCAAAATCCCACATCCCCATAGGGGCGAATCCTGGAGACACTCTACAGCTGTCACGGCTTCACCTTCACCACCCTGACTTTAATCATCTGAAAAGTGTCTTTGTTTGCTATCCGAATTCATCAAAAGCATCGACCCAGTCCCCCCCCCCCCCCCCCCATCCCTCCTGATTAGCCTAGTTCCACTTTTAACAAGCACTATGACAGTATAATAGCATGCCACACGTCTCCAATAAAGACAAGGTGTCTCCAAAGTACAATGTGTTTTTATTTTGCTTCCATATGGCAAGCACATAACATATACATATATATATATATATATATATATATATATATATATATATATATATATATATATTTATATACACACACACACGCAATTTGTATATAATATAGTATATACCATATACGTATAAACATGTGTGTGTGTGTGTGTGTGTGTGTGTGTGTGTGTGTGTGTGTGAGTTTCTGTGTGTGCATAGTGTGTGTGTGTGTGTGTGTGTGTGTGTGTGTGTGTGTGTGTGTGTGTGTGTGTGTGTGTGTGTGTGTGTGTGTGTGTGTGTCTCTCCCTTGGGTAAGGACCTGTAAACCCTGGTAGAGAACAGGTTGACAGGTTGAGAACACACATCCTCCTGGGATGCCAACCCACTGGCCTGAGGGAGACAGCAGAGGGTCTCAGACCATTCATCTCACACCCCCCCTCCCATCACCTTTCCACCTCTGCCTACCCAGCATGCTCAGTGTTTTACCACCCAATCACCTCTGTCTGTTTCTCTCTCTTTCTCTCTCTCTCTCATATCTTTTTTCTTTTTCAAAGGTACTTCCTTTCTCTTCAGTTGTCGACCCTGCTCGCCCTCAACTTAACAACATTAAAGCAACCTACAGTACTATTTGCTTCACAACACACACGAACGAAATCCCCCCACCCAGAGACACTCTGGAGTTCTTTTTTCCTGGCTGTTCACAGCTTTTGCCCCCTTGTTCAGTCACACTAAATCCTTGGAGCAGTTTGGGGAAATCAAGCCAGATATTATAGGAAACCACCAGAGAGCGGATGTGAAATCCTCTCTCCTTATTGTCTCTCCCTGCTTTGAGCCCCCTCACACCACACGTTATAGCTCTTAGCTCTCTAACAGTCTTATTTCACTATAATGGGATTTCCTCCATATGTGATTACATAAAGACTGTACTTCATAATGTGATTTTAATTGATAGAAGAAGTGGGGAAACAAGAGCAGAAAAGAAAGTCAATGTTGGCGAAGTGGAGAAAATTACCAGTTTTTAATAAAACAATTATTCTACTGATTGTCTAAAAATTATGTATGGCAGAGAACAATTAACGCATAGTGAGTTGGAGAAATTTGTCATTATGCCACTCAAAGTATGCATGGCGCCGGCTAGAATGTGGCTTCCCTCTTGACATTTATCTGGCTGACATTAGTAGGAAAGCTCTCTGCCTTCAGAAGGAGGAGTGTTTCATACGTATGCACGGTGCAAAAGTGTGATAAAGCAATGATTCTTGTTTAATTAAACTAACATGGGGAGCAAAATGTTGTCAGTGGAAAATGTAAACATGTCTCACATGATTGTGTGGAGAAATGTGCTTATACCCAAGCTACTGATGTCATGTGAACAAACCTTTGCCAATTCCCTGAGTTTTCATACGAGGCTGAATAACACAATGTGGGACTGCAGCCTAAAAAACATTTGAGGTTCACGTTGACAGCTCTGAACTCAATTAGTCACAGCGGTAGACTACATTTCATGTTTGACACTAATTTATAATGCCGTGTGAGCAGGTCGTCTTCTCTTTCAGAGTGCTTTTACACATCGACATACTGCATAGCAGGAGCCTGGTCTTTAATAATTACCGCATCATTAGCTGTGGTCAATTGATTTGTTCTCACCAATTAATCTACAGACTCTTAATAAGGCACGGACAAGTCCTGTGATATAATTCACTTTGATCACTGTAAATTAGCTACAAAACACAGGTGTAACGCTGCAGGTGAGCGGCTAATTGAAACATCAATACACCTTGAAAATAAGCATCAGAATACGAATAGGCCGTCATCCATAGATAGCATGTTTGGCTAGGACAGGGTAGCACAAACAGTTCCAGCCATGTCCAATAAGTTCAGAAACATGCCTGCCGTGACACAACCCATTGTAGTATTCATTCGTGATAATACATTTACAATTAATTGTGAGACTGTTGACAACACCCATGTTTTTAATAATTTAATGCTGAAGAACGGATTTGTGCAATCAGAGTCATTTTTAAACAGAAATGATGAAATGATGCCTGAAGAAGGTCTATGACCAAAAGCTTGCCATCTATATAAAACAAATAAAAAAATCAGATTTTGCACAGTTTTGAGTGTGCTGAGGCTCCCTTTAACACATTGATTGCCTAGATCGAGTCAACTCGTTTTTAGAATCCATCGCTTGATTGCCTAGATCGAGTTAACTCGTTTTTAATTTTTTTGGGGAAAATTCCACAAGGGGCGACCTAACACAGCTTTGGAATGATCGATCGTCTCTCAGAGAAGAAAAATGTGGATATGACATCATTCCAAAAAACGTCACTTCCATCCGCCCCAATGATGGGATTTTCAGAAAAACGGCTGTAACTCAGTTTCTTTTTTTTCCATTGAAAACCACCCGTTTTCAGCGGACCAAAGCTCCAAAATGGCGGATTGCGGTTGGAAACTTGTCGTTCCCATGGATACACAGATCCTTCCGTCTACTCACAGGAAACTTTTTCCGTGTGTTTTTTTTACACAATGTCGGTTCCACGGCGTTTCAAATATCATCGGATTGAGGTACCGTAAATTTCGGACTATAAGCCGCGATTTTTTTCCCATTTTTCGACCCTGCGGCTTATATAACGGTGCGGCTTATCTATGGATTTTTACAGCTAACGGCCACTAGGGGACCTCCTAAATCTATGGATTTTACACCCGCGGCTTATAGTCCAGTGCGGCTTATATATGTTCCAAACATTCAATTTAGCTGCTGCGGCTTATAGTCAGGTGCGGCTTATAGTGCGAAAATTACGGTAATTATACGCCGGCACAGGGATAGAAAACTATGTTTAATATCTTGGCAATCAATGTGTTAATAGTTCATCTGGCTTCATTTTGACTCCAGCACCTCACCCAAGTCTACTGGCAGATGAGCGGTGTTTTTTTTCCACTAAAACAGAAATGTTTAAAAGTGAACATGTAACTTTCATTCTAATGTTGCTGTACGCAATTCCACAACCCAATAGATATCACGCACAAACCATGTTTGTGTCCCGACCCACACAAGGTTGTGTTCTGCAGTGAGACGACTATTATTCCGTCTAGACTAAGAAATACTTAGAAGGCCACTGAGGCTTCTTGCAATGTGGAGGCAGATCTCTCTCTCGCTCTCTCTCTCTTCCTGAGCTGCTTACTGAGACCACTGTCAAGGCTAAGAGCTTTGAACCCATCAGAGGGAAGAAAAAAGAAAAAAGGAGAAAAAAAGGAAGAAAGAAAAGTCACCAGCTTCAACTACCTTTAGAAATGGGACCTAATGGGAAAACCCTTTGCTCAAGTTCTTGATGGAGTTCAAGAACTTCTGTTAAAACATGTCAAAGAGGGAGGTCTGTCGGAGTGATTGTGCATCTGTGTGTGTGTGTGTGTGTGTGTGTGTGTGTGTGTGTGTGTGTGTGTGTGTGTTACACGATAAGGAAGGCCTGAGGCATTTGACCCTTCAAGACCTCGGCGGTGTTGGTGGCATGAAGCTGTTTGTACAGAGAAATCCATTTGTCTCCTGCTGTGTGTGTATTAGATAAGCCCTGACCTCATACATACCTGTGTGGGGCCTCTCTCTCTCCGTTTCTCAACTTCTTAAAGTTAAACAAATGACTGCTGAAGAGATGATAAACCATGACTCTACCTCTCACTGACTCACTCACACACACACACACACGCACATGCACACGCACGCACGCACGCACGCACGCACACACTCGATCAAATTAAATAACACATTTACGCAACGTTTGAATACTACATAGCCTACATTCAAAAGGGTTTGAAATTTTAGGATAAACAAATATTTTCCCTGCCTATTACGACACCCGCTTCTCAGGATATGACGCTTTTAACACAGTTTTTGTCAACAAGCCCAAGGCTACCAAATACCCAGGCTATCAACTTACAAATATAACCTTGACCTATGCGCGGTACTGATACATTTGTCCCTACACGTGAGAAGTCTTGTTCCGTTTTTTCTGCTGAGACAACTGAAATATTGTACACTCTACTTATATCTGAATAATTGTAAAGTAAACTGTACATGATTGTGCAACTGGTGAACGGAGAGAGGCTCAAACATTAAGCCCCCCCCCCCCTACTTAAGTAAAAGTATCAATACTGCAATGTAGAAATACTGATCTTTGAGATGTAGTGGAGTAGAAGTTAGAAGTAAAAGTACTGGAAGTATTCCAGTAAAGTAAAAATACTTCAACATTTTACTAAAGTACAGTACTTGAGTAAATGTACTTAGTTACTTTACAACACTGCACACACACGCATGCACGCATCACCTTTCACCATGCACGGTTAGGTTTTGCATGAGCCTGCTGTGTACACAAGAGAGTGCAAGAGCAAAGAACGACTTGACAGACGTGGAAAGTTAGCCATTATGACTCAGCTGTCAAGACGCACACGCACATCACCAGAGCATGGTGTGAGACCTTAGTATCGTTGTTATGAGCAACAAAACCTGTTAAAAGAACAGCAAAGCCTATGGGTCATGTTAGAGTCCCATTCTCTGGCTTTAATTCTCTCTATTGCGCATGACAAGGCTACAGAGACTATGACCTCATTCTTTCGGCAAAGTTTTAACAGAGATCTACATTATCTAACGTACATTGGGAGCATATAAATAACTTAAAAGGCTCTCTGTTGTATATATTATGGCATATAATATAATGTGGATATATCCATGCATGTAATGTATGTATGTTGTGGAAGGACCACATTAATATTTTGCAAACTGTTGTGTGTAGTAATTGTGACAGTCTCTCGATCATCTCATAAAAACATAGTTGCTGACTGAGCCGAATCTGGAAAAGACACATGCGCGCACACACACACACACACACACACACACACACACAGACTGTGTCTTGGCTTGTCCGAAGCTCTGGCCTCTCTCCCAGACCCTGAACTACACCCTAGCTCTCACTGCTAGCCAAATGGGTCACAGCAGTGTGTACTCACTGGTATTGATTTCACGCTGGAGACAGTGGTCAGGAGTATGTGTGTGTGTGGGGGTGTGTGTACGTGTGTGTATGTGTGTGTGTGTGTGTGTGTGTGTGTGTGTGTGTGTGTGTGTGTGTGTGTGTGTGTGTGTGTGTGTGTGTGTGTTTGTTTGGGAGTGTGTGCATGTGTCTCCATGATCGTGTGTGGGCGCCAAGTTTGTAACCAAAACCAGAATTCGAGTCACCAAACACACAAACACACTCACATAGTCTCTCACACACCACACACATATACACACACGAAGCCAGACAGTTTATGTAAACAAGATCTATGACAGGACACCCTATATGTGGCGAGTGCAGAGAGCCAGTGCGTGTGCATGTGCGTGTGTGTGTGTGTGTGTGTGTGGGGGGGGGGGTTACGTTGTTGTGTCTCCAATTGCAATTTGCCATACAGAGATTTTTTGTTTTCTTTTGTATCAATGTCACAAATGTTTACATTTTTTAGACTGGCAAGAGAGAAAGGCGAGATAGTCTCTTTCTAACTTTTTACAGCTGGCTGAGATCCTGCTGTCTACAGGACACCCCAGAATCTAGTTTGTCCGTAGGTTGTGAAAGACATTCCCAGCGATGGGATGAGTCAATCAGAGCAGCACTTGGAGATGACTTTCTCTCCCATTGCTGGGGTCGACTATGCCAACCAATCAGGGCAGCCTACTCACACAACACACGCAGGGTTTTTTGTTTGCTGTATTTCACACTTGCTTTGGCAATATAAACTTGTGTGCCATGCCAATAAGGTCCCTTTGAATTGAATCGAGAGACAGAGAAGGGGGCGGGGGGGGGGGGGAGAGAGAGAGAGAGAGAGAGAGAGAGAGAGAGAGAGAGAGAGAGAGAGAGAGAGAGAGAGAGCAGCTCTAGTTTCAAAACCAAAACAACAGGTGTGCTTGGTACGGTACATACTCCTGCCATTGTCCTTGACCAAGGTACTGACAATACTACTGGAGTTGGTCACCGAGCTCTGCACTGTGGCAGCTTACTGTTCAAGTATTTAGGATGGGTCAAATGCAGAGGACAAATTTGCTGAAGGGGATAATGTAGTATAACTTTTCCTCATGGCATGATCATGGGAGAGCAGCAGGGTGTCATACATATATGGTTGAGATTAGAAGTGTGTATAGTGATCTCAGGGAAAGCTACAGTAGGTAGCTGTAGGTGATAGAAGTAGGGGCTCAACAGTTAATCAAATTAATCGATTTGATCTACTATTTTAGAAAATAATTCAAAATTATCAATTTGGGGGGGAAATAAATAATTCAATATATATATATATATTTTCAAAAATAGCAGACTCACATTGGTAGACAGCTGTAAATGACATTTCATGTAAGTCTTGTTTTTTTTTTTTTGTCTGAGTCAATAACAGTCACTAATCATAATTAGTATGAGCATCAGAGCAAAAGTCGAGGAGTCATCACTATTTTAGAATCCTTGGAGAGAGAAAAAAGAAACATGCAAACGCACACTCATATTTCCAATCGGAGACAGTGTCTAAGCAAACACCAAAGTATCACTCATCAGTTCTAGTGTCCTCCAACAGAGGAGACTTCAAAGAGAACATTTAGGAGAATGCCTGTCCATGACACGCAGAAAGCACTGTTTAGATAAGAGCTCTGTAGAATAAACAGAGAGGCAACACTTATGTTTCAGCCGTTACAAATGAACTTGTTGCTGACACATCACACAGGGGGGGAGAAAAACAAGAAATGTGATGGAAATATTAATAGACAAAGGGAAATAAAAAGTAAGAGAAAAAAATTTGACACAGTGACCAGTAGGAAAATATAGTAAAGAAAAAGAGAATGGGCAATGGAATCTGTCCAGCTTTCAAGACTAAGAAAATGGAACGTCTTGACCTACAGTACATGTAATAATCTACATTAATTGTATTGATTGCAAAAATGCTATGAACATATCAACATGGAATAAACCATAGGCTACTTAAAAGAAAAAGCATGTACAGTAAATTAAGGCACAGATGGATAGAAGCTAACTTTATACTAAGGCACAGTTGACTAGCTATAACCCATATAGTACAATCTCATTCAATGCATACTATGCCAATAGTATACTGCATCAACATGCACCATGTACACGTGTCAACTGACTTCTATAAGATACCTACTGAACATATGTGTCCATTTGCAAACGGCACACAAGTCTATAAATATTTATTCAATTTGTCAAAGAATATACCAATTTATAAAAAGAAAAACATTCAATCACTCACATATCCCGGCTTTTTAAGTGTGACAAGGTCATTCTACACTATGTACCGTGGACGACACCATTTTAAAAAGGTTCACACACGCACACGCACACACACACACACACACACACACACACACACACACACAGTTAGGCACCCTTGGATTCAGTGCTTGCTCTGTAGGATTCAGTGCTTGTATTGTAGGATTCATACTGTATAGAAACAGTGTGTTTCTATACAGTTTAGCTTCATTGTTCTGCAGGATTCACTGCTTGTTTTGTAGGATTCAGTGCCTGTTCTGTTGGATTTAGTGCTTGTTCTGTACTTGATCCCCAGTGCATGCTCAGGTTAGAAGACCGTTTCGATACACCCTGTAGAAACGGTGTGTTATTTTGTTTAGCTTAACCGACCTCCCTCCAGCATCTAATGCTCTCCTACAATGGAGGGGGGCATACCTCCAACTTTTGCTACTCCATATCTGACCTACATTAACTGAGTGTATGATCTTCATGGATTGATGGTGCCTACAGTAGATGAGCTACAGTAGATGAGCCAAAACCTTTTAATCTGCAACATCAAAAGAAAAGACATACAGTATATATATATATATATATATATATATATATATATATATATGCACAGTCACTGATGACCAACTTTGTACAGTTTAACCTCATTCCATGTGGCCTAGCCCAATAAGAGTTTTGTGTATCAAACTCCACTACTGTAAGTAAAATGAAATTCACACTGACTTGAATGTATACACATTAGACAATGAAATGCAACACATGAACACACTACAAAATCTTAGCCAAATAGTTGTATAGTTGTCTTTCAATTACTTAATCAATTGTCAGGCTTTTTTATGGTTAATCAACTATTGTAAAATTGTACAGATAACACTCTTCCTGGTAAAACTGTGATCTCCATAAGAAATATTTCATATCGTTATACACTCAAATCTATATGTATTATTCAACTGTACCAAGCAATAGGCATAATTAATCCTACTCAAGAATAATGAGATTATCCTTGATGAAATACAATTTCATAAATAAATCCTTTCTTATCTCTAGCCGAGACTTTCAGTGTAATACGAGCGGTCAACGCCACGCATATTAATACACAGTCTGCATGCCTTATAATATACATATTATGTATAGGCTACATTTAATCCATGCATCTGCAGCAAGGGCCTGTCGGGAATATACCTGCTAATCATTGGAACATGTTTCTTTTTCTTTCTATACATGCTTTGGGAGAGCGTGCATACCCTCACTTGTGGCCATTGGGGGAGCAAAGCGCAAACATGGAGCCGGTGCCGGAGGCAATTCCCCAATCCCTGTCTCATGTATGTTCTCTTATTTGTTGTTCAAAAGTTGCGAAAGTGAAACTTTTACAATGAATACCCTTGTGAATTATAGCAGAGCAACTGCATTATCTCATCAATTTAACCTTTCTCATCTACCTACGAAGATATGAGATTGGGATTTACTTTTATCCGGGGAAATTTACTATGTGCAAGGAAGGGACTACAGAGATGAGTGCAGACGCAATGAAAGGGATGATAGTAATTAAACTGCCTATCTGATCCGCTCTAATATCATTAAAGGCACTCCGTTTTTCACAGTCTCCTGTGACAATCTGCAGTAAGTAATATGCATTCATAGCCACACATGTGGAAGGTGGTATGTGTGTACATCATTTAAAGCATCTGCACTATAATAGCACGCTTGTCACTCCAGCTAGTATGTTCTTCAAGGTCATCCTACCCAGTTTCTCAAAGTGATGTGGAGAACGGGAACACATTTAAAATAGACAATTTCGGGGGGAAATGTACAGGGTGGTGGTTGCCCAGACGCAAGTTGTCAATTATAGCCGTTGTGATTCCAGGAATCCACATTCGTGGCATCAACGGCACTGGACCACAATATGTATTTGACTGCTTGTATTAACGGATAAAAAAATAGCCATAGCATTAATGAAGAAAAATATAGAAAATTGAGATGCATTAAAATGCATCGAAGAATCAAATTGAATCGTTAACAGGTGAAACGTGATGGAATCAAATTGTATGGCCAATGAAGATTCACACCTCTACTATAGCCAAGAGAGAAAGGGCTTCTGGCGGTCAATACATACACTGTAATGTAATTTGAATGTAAATGTATGTTTCCCATGCCAATAAAGCATGAATTGAATAGAAGTGAATTGAGAGAGAGAGAGAGAGAGAGAGAGAGAGAGGGAGAGGGAGAGAGAGAAAGAGAGGGAGAGAAGCCAGAAAAGAAAGAAAGCAAGAAAGCGAGAAAGCAAACAAGCAAGCAAGAAAGAAAGAAGAGAGAAACAGATGACTAGGGATGGAGCTCGTTAATTTTTATTAATAATGAGCACCTTATCGATCCTGCTTATCGAACCGAGCTTTTATCGAGCCCACTATCGATCTTTTTCTATTATTAAGAAAAAGGACGTGAGACGAAAAATTCTGAACAGAACCGGTATCTTTTTTTATTGGCCAGTTGTGACAGTGAGTTTGTGGCTGACCACTATCTAAAATTAAATGAAATATTTTTGCCTATCATTAAAACAACCATTCATATAATGTGCAATAAGTGTTAAATGGCTTTATATTATGAATAGTACTGTAATAATTACTATAAAATCTCCATGTCTCTTCAACTCTTTATAAACAAAAAAAGCATATTTATTTTTTCTATTCTTTTTTCTTTGTTTTAACCAAAATATCGCACTACATTTTACTAGGGCCTTCAAATACAGTTACTTTTTTAACAGACAGAAGGCAAGTGACCTTTTTACTTTTGGAAAATAATATTGAAGAAACGGTTAATGTGTGTACTGTCACTTTAAAAGCGCAATTTATACTTCATCGTACGACGGTGTCACGCACCAAACATAGCCGATCTCCAAGCTCACACTGTGTCTGTTCGCACCACGTTGTGAGCTTGTAGATCTATCATTTTCGGCAACGATAGACTGAGAATACGGACACGCTCAAGCAACACTAGTTATTCATTCACAGGGAGATCCCAAACGGATTATTATCAATTGGATTATTAAAATTGTCAACGGAGACTTGCTACCTTGGGTAGAAGAGGACGAGTGAAACTTTTGAGCGTTTCACTCGTTAACGCCATTGTTTCACCGCTGCACCGCACATGTAAACACAACAACGACGCAACCACCGAGTGTACAAATGGAACCAAATGGACGCTTAAGTTACAGTCCCCTTAAAATAGTGATGTAGTGAGCCAATAAAATTCCTCTTCCTTGTTTCCCCGGGCAGCGCTGTTTGGCACAACTTGCAGCTATCAATACACTTTTAGACCGAGATGTTTGTGCCAGCGTGGGTGATTAGATGTATTTCTTGATCGCCTCTTGTTTTGATAGTTTAGACATGACGTCATGCCGCTGCACTCGATAACAGGCTCGACAAGCCCAAAGCTTATCGATACCCGGGTCTCGATAAATTCATGCCCGGGTATATAATGGACCCGGTTTTCGAGCTCCATCCCTACAGATGACCAGAATAGGTATAATCGGAAGACAGGGATCAAAGGCAAATAATACAGTGTGATTTTCCAAAGAAGCGATACAGTATTAACACATTAACCGCCAAGAACGTAGTCCTACGGTCCGTTAAATCCAACTGTTAAGCGCCGAGACCGTAGCCCTACGGGCTGCGGTCTTTTCGCGCATGCGCGGTCCGGGTGCACTTTCGGAATTGTTTTGATCCACTTCCGTTTCCGGTTTGATGACAGGAAATAGAATTATTTGGGATCCGGTTTTGACGATCACGCCCGCTCCCATTCTACAGACGAAACTGAAACTCAATTCTCTTCCTGTAGTTTTTTCTCCTCGCATTTCACTGTTTAACGTAATCCGCTCTAACTCAAACATGGATGCCCCGTTTGACACGCGATCTTCACTGGGAGATACAGGGAGATCTCGCGGATGTAAACAGACCGTGTAGAGCTCAATCTTAAGGATTTTAACAAGATCTATGGCGACATGAAAAAAACAAAAAAACAACAAAAACACCTTGGCACTGGTGAGTACATTATGAGATTAACCTCTGGCGGTCGATGTGTTAACAGATCTGTAGCATTTTTTATAATTATTTTAATTTTTGTCCATTTCCGTCATTGGCAGTGTGAGCCTTTGTAGAATCGGACGGGAATTCCTGTCCATGGCAATGAAAGCGTTAATCTCTGACTTCGCCTGTTTAACTTCATTTAACCTACAGTACCTGCTGTATATTAATTTATCTACCAGTAGCTTCTAAACTGAGTTGACAGATGTTGTTTTGACTTGACATCTGGCTGACACGTTGCCTTCGTTTTGCTGGAATAGGCCTGACAGGGAGATGAATGAAGCCTCTGGAATATTATGTAGAAATGAGAAATAAATAGGTGTTCTCGTTTTAATCAATTAGTAAAGTGTCTCGGTTTTCATTTAAAACGTTGTTTGCTGCCATTTTTATTATTTTCTATTGGTTCAGCCTCGCCTAGCTGTCTCTTTACTTACGCTGTTCTCTATGATCTTCTAAATTGATACGTCACTTTGCTGCGCTATGAGAAATATGCTGTTATAAATTAAGTTATTACTACATAAAAGATTGGTGGTACTTGTAGGAAAAAATGTTATGCATCTGCCACTAATGTATTTCTTAATTATTATCATTATTATTAGTAGTAGTAGTAATAATAGCAGCAGTAGTAGTGGTTATTTATTTATATAAAACTTTTACTTTTACTCATCATACACCAAATCTCACAGCTGCCAAAAGTTCAATGGTGTTCAAGTACATATCTCATAGGTATTATTTATAGTAATTTGTTAAGAATCCTTGCTGAATATCATAATCATACTCTAAGATCTTTGCAGAGTCTCATTTAAAGACAACATAAAGCCTAGTTCAGATTATTCATGTCCATTAATGGGTTAACCCATTAAAACCGGGAAAGCATCTGTGAATTTTAGATCTTAGCGTTGGCTATTCAGAAATAGCAGATATACAAGCTTGTGCCACGCTGTGAGCTTGGACATTTGCTATTTCTTAACATTTTTGAAAAATCTTGAAAGTGTGCGAACTACTGTTTTAGAAAGCATTTGCAGAATGGGCCTCAGGTCTTAATGGGTTAAAAGAAAAGCATGCCAAAACCATGATCTAAAACTGGACAAAGCGACGAGCAGAGATGCCGTTTACTGTTTCCATGACGACGCCTTTCTCCAGTGTCTCCACTTTAATTGTTAGTGTTTTAAGGATCTGTATGGTCAAGATAATTAAATATTGTATACGTGTATACAGTACAGTGTTATAATCCAAGACGTCTAATTTAATTAGTCTTCATATTCTGAATTGACCTGAATCGAATCAAACCATCCATCCATCCAGAAAGATAGAGTCAAGAAAAGATGGTATAATACCCTTCAAATATACCTTCTAGAATCACATGGGCACTCACACACACACACACACACGTATGCGCGCACGTGCGCACACACACACACACACACACAAACACACACACACACACACACACACACACACACGTATGCGTGCACGTGCACACACACACGTATGCGCGCACGTGCACACACACACACACACACACACAGAGACACAGTCCTCAGATCAAAGCCAGTGTCAAGGCTTGATGTAACAGAGACAGCGAGAAACATGACAGAATCTGCATTAGGACTTTTATAGGGTTATGTAACATGTGCGCATGCACACACAAACACACAAAAACGAAATAAATCATGTCGGGATATTATGAGGCCATAGAGTACAGTACGTAACACAACTTTAAAATGAAGGCTCGTCTTACACCCATCTTTGATTGTCACTAGACAGTACAGCAGAGAGTCAAACCACACATGGGAGGATGAAGGGATGGATTGTATGTAATATGTATCAACCTTCCATGTCATACCTCTGCTTGAGGAAGTCCACCACTCTCCTGAAGTCATCCACGCAATACTCTCTCTTCATGTCCATGAGAACGCTGTCTGAGGCCGACTGCACCGGAACATGGAGGAAGCCATACACACGGGGATGGTTCAAGATCTTGGCCATCTCCTAAAAGAGACAGGACAAACATGTTGAAGATGGTAAATGTACTTGCATGAAAAATGTAACTTCATGACCAGCACATAATTATGAGCATTAGTGCAATTCCAATTGCACACGTTTGCACGATTCCCCACACCAAGTCAGTGGTGGAAAAAGTACTCAGATATTTTACTTAAGTTAAAGCAGCAATACCACAATGTAGAAATACTGTTACAAGTAAACGCGTTGCACCGCAACGCGTTGTGAGCTTGTAGATCGTCTATTTTCAAATCGTATTATAATATAATGTATATCTGCAAAGTAACTACCGGTAGTAACTTAAGTTTCCAAATAATTGTAGTGGAGTACAAGTACAATATTTGCCTCTGACATGTAGTGGAGTAGAAGTTAAAGTATTGAAAATTGGAAATACTCCAGTAAAGTAAAAGTACCTCAGAGTTGTACTTAAGTACAGTGCTTGAGTAAATGTACTTAGTTACTTTCCACCACTGCACCAAGTTATGTTTCAGTTTGACATGGAGTTATTTCAGGCTGCAACTTCCTGACTGACTCCTCTCAACACCACCAAATATTTCTGGGGACAATGTTTAATCTTCCCACTGCCCAGCATTCAGGTACTGGCTGATGGAATTTGCAATTCATGGACAGAGGCCTGTGGGGGAATGCAGCCGGCGGATGGGGTCCGACCAAAACAACAGTGGTGTAATGATAATATTAATGTTGGTCACGTTTCACATTCATTGACAGTAACATTCCGGTTTCCCACCGAGTCCATATGACAGCTGGGGACCAAAAAGACAGCTGTTGGAGGGATGGACACATCTGGATGGCTGGAACACTCTCGTTTCTCTCTCTCTCTCCCGTTGTTGATGTGCATCCCTTGATCTTCCCAGTTCTCCATCTCCCATTTTATTTCCCCTCTCTCTTTCTTTTCCTTCCCCCTCCCAGCCCACTCCCTCCATCCTCCATCTCACTTCATTCCATTCTCTCTATATATTCCCAGAATAGCCACATGATAGAGTTGGCACAGGAGAGGTGAAAAAGATGTAAGATTTAATTTCATCTCCATCTGGAAATGAAATCTATCTCCCTCAGAAAGAGGGAGTGAAGAAAGGGGAAGAGGGCGGAGGGAGAGAGAGAGCGAGAGAAAGATAAAAAACATGGGCAGAACGTTTTGTCCCATCGATTTTCAACCTTTTGCCCAAAAGGCTACAGAGAAGCACTTAATGCTCTGTGAACAATTACCCCTTAAACTAATCCAACAAGGGCTGCGCATAAAACATAAAACCAAGCACACGCTCTGGAGTAAAATTCAAATTATTTGTCAGAAATGAATGCCTTCTCATTTCTATTCACTGGAAACTACACTTTTCTTTGTGCAACATGGAGGGCATTTATCAGTGTGGGTGATTCAAAAGCTGCATAATCGGTGGCCACGTTAGTTTCACATGTACAGCAGATGCTTAAGCACACTTCATAACCATGATGTGAAACTCTGCTCTAAGCGGGGTTAAGGACCACTGGAAAACCAGAGCAGATGCTCATGATGTATTTCAGTACCTTCCACTACACCTAATACTAAGAGTCTCTGACCACATTCACTATAAAACATTGGGTCAAAAAGTATTTTACAATATGGTGAGGCTTGTATTTCTACACTCTGCAGCATTGTATGTTGATGAAAATTCCATTTGCAGGGCCAACAGAAAAAAAGTAAATGTGGCTTATGCTTTGTGATGTACTGTACTGTGCAGCGTATGTAACATTTATGAGTGAACTATAATAATGAAAGCATTCATGAAGGAACATGAATGTTGAACCTGCAGAGCATATGTTCAGAGCAGGCAGAGCCGCACCTGAGATCAGTTTACACTGAACAAAATCTAGACTGACATCCAACATTATTATTTCCAGCAGAAATACAGAGACAGTAGTCAATATGTTTTTCTTTTGTTTTGTTTACTAAATACACTGTAAGGAGGCAGGGGGGGGGTCCCATATTCAGCGAATGGATTACTTTTACCAACTCTACCTCACCTGATGATATATATACTCTGATCAACTTCACACATCAGGATTATTGGTGTTTAACTCCGCAAATACACTGAACTACCTCATTTGTAGGCATGACATGTGTACATGAGCATGACAGTGTGTGTGTGTGTGTGTGTGTGTGTGTGTGTGTGTGTGTGTGTGTGTGTGTGTGTGTGTGTTTCTAAATACACTGTATAAATGGAAGACTAAGTAAGAAGACAGGCAAGGTTTGTTTTTATTCTTATGGAGCAGAAATGGGTAGACCACAGATGTCATGTCTTTCTGATGGCAATAATCAGCGTCCTATCATTAACATACTAATCACCACTAAAGAGGAGAGAGAGAGAGAGAAGAGAGAGAGAGAGAGGGAGAGAGAGAGAGAGAGAGTGAAAGAAGTAATGATTTAATGATTTCCTACAAGAATATGCTGATTGCAGTCCGTCTTCTCAATTAAAATCCATTGTAGAGTCCTCCCTATTTCATTCACATTTGCGCGCGCGCTGTGCGCGCATAGACAGACACGCACAGACACACACAGACACACACAAACACACACACACACACTAGTCTCAGTTGCAGCACACCACAGGGGGTTGACCAGTGGAAGCTCCAAATTAGAAAGAATTAATTTGGTTGGAGAATGGAGCCTGATTGGTAACGGATAGAAATCAGCCTGCTGTGAGAAAGAGAGAGAGCATGCTCGCGCCTATATGAAAAAGGGGGTTGTGGTAAAAGAGTTCAATTAGATGAGGTAGGCGACAGTCTGCAAGTAAATTGAGAATTATTGTGGTTTTGTGGTTTCAGATTTCTACAGTATAAAAGAAACAATTTCCGTTTCGGATGCAACAGCATCACTATAGCATTATGAAAGAGGAGTGAAAATGAAATAAGGAAACTAAAATGAAATACATTAACATAATATCAATTTAAATAATAACAACAGTCACATTAGCTAGTTAATTTGTTAACTGATCATTATTAACAGCTAAATAATTTCCAGGTGACACAGGAGCCATGATATAATACAACTTGTGCATCTATAAGTGCTGGTAATAATTACATGCAGTGATCACATAACAGCAATACTGTATTTATATGGCATCTTCCTACAGTGCCACAGTCAGCTATGGAAATGCCATGCCCTATTCTCATTATGCATTTTACCTACCAATAGGGCTTGATTGATAGCAATGAACATGCAGGTTCTAGACAAACCAGCCTTTTTAGTATGCAACCAAGTACAGTGTATAGCACAGCTGTGGTAACATGGTGCCCCAATCTCATTATATTCACTGACAATGATAACTCCCCAATGGACGCCACCTAGCCCTCAGATAGTGTGTGTGTGTGTGTGTGTGTGTGTGTGTGTGTGTGTGTGTGTGTGTGTGTGTGTGTGTGTGTGAGTGAGTGGGGGGGGGGGGGGGTGAATGGGGTCTTAACAGATGGCATGTTACACTGAGTGGCAGGGCACTGGCGATGGGCACCAGGGATTAATCTATAGGAGAGGACACCCTTTCATGCCCACACACACACACACACACACACACACACACACACGTACGTACACACACTCAAGTCATTTATCATGTGTGTGTGACAGAGTGTATCCCAACCTCTAATGACTTTACACCATTAGGAGTCTCCCATTAACAATCCCAGGGGAATAAAGGGCTTTTTCAAACATTTGACTGCTGTCATCTGCAGTCACTGGGTGTTCAGTGATGCTCTGAGGTCTGAACCAGGCCATCACATCACATTCCTGTTGAAAGGCCACGCTAATAGAAATACCACGGTCAAACTCCATGAAGGATGTAGAGCAGTGGTTCTCAAGTCTTTTAATTTCATGGACCCTCATAACTCTGAGAGTATACAAATGGAACCAAATGGATCCTCGGAGTTACAGGCCTAAAGGACCCCTGAGGTTCCCCGGACCGCACTTTGAGAATCACTGATGTAGAGCAATGGAGAGCGAACACACACGTCCATTCATACTGAAAGTCCTCGCTAATAGAAATACTAGAGTCAAAGTCGGAGAAGGATGTGGTTATGGCGCGTACCACATATAGGCTCCAAGCCCGACCACCTTTGCTGTGTGTCACTCCCCGTATCTTTCACCCCATTTCCCGTCACTCTTCCACTGTACTATCCAATAAAGGCAGAAAATACATTAAAATATATGTACTGTAAGAACACATGCCCATTCATAAATACAATTTAAATAAATACAAGATAGAAGATCTATAAGCTCACAATATGTGGCATCAGCTATTTTCAGTAAGCGACACCGTGCACACTAAAGTGACGGCCAATTGTTTTAAATTAAAAATTACAAATTTTCTTACACAAATTAGTCATGATGTTTGTTTTGATGTTATAACACTGCCTCTTGTCTTCATTCCTCTTTCCCCCACTCTCTTTTCCCTCCTCGTGAACACTTGTGTGTAGGCGCATAAACCTTTCATCTGGTGATCATCAGCCCCGATACACACCAGGAGAGATCTATCCCAGCTGGCTTAGCGCCATACATCTGATATCAGGCCACATTAATCAGATAGGGCTAAAAAGTGCAGATATAGGAGGGAGAGAGAGAGAGACAGAGAGAGAGAGAGAGAGAGAGAGAGAGAGAGAGAGAGAGAGAGAGAGAGAGAGAGAGAGAGAGAGAGAGATTATGACACAAAAAAGGACAAGGGAGAGCAAAAAAGTGTGAGAGAGAAATACATTCAAAAGTCACATAAGCCCTGTCAACTGAATTATCTGCCGTTGTGCATGTTCCACCCTTCGTTCCCCCCTCCCTCCATCCCTCCTTCCCCCAGCTTTGTGTTTCCAAAAGAGGAAACATATGTTCACCGTGTGGGTTTAGTCGCATTTCAAATGCAGGTGAAAACATCGTGATCTGATGAGTCTGTCTGCCTCCCTCTCTCTCTCTCTCTCTTTCTGTTATTTCCAAAAATGAATAAAACCACATGTTCGCTGTGTGGTTGCGTTGCAGGTGGAACATTATGGGATGAATTTCTATCTGCCTGAGTCTCCCAGTGGAGTCTATGGAATTTGTTTCAGGGATGACTGCTGTTTTCTTTGGCTCACCTCTCCCTGTGTGTGTGTGTATGTGGGTGCGTGTTGTGTAGGATGTGTGTGTGAGTATACGCGCGTGCGCTCGCGTTCACGGTGTTGGTTTCAGTGCTACAGACACAGGAACCTCGATTTGTAATTAGGGGATTTCTGGATCTGAAATGAACAGGAATTGTTACAGTATGAATCAACAGGTGACCATTTTCAATGATCACTAAATTAATTCCTAAATAGACTAAATAGATGGGTTAGCGGAGAAGAAAATACATTTTGAGTTGTGTGTGCACGCCCGCACGCGCGTGAAGGACAGTTAAAAGTTCCATTTAAGTTGAATGCTACTATTAACTGTTCAGGATATGAATCTGGGTTATGGACCAAAGAGATATCATCCCAATCTGTGTCTGTCTGTCTGCGCCAGTTAAACACTATTCCACTGAAGCTCTGCTGATAACAGATGATGCAATGCAGGGAGACAGATTGAAATGCCTCTGTGCCAGATTGCCGTCCTGACATGACCTGGTAAACAGCACCCTTGTGACAGTTCAAGCGTCAGTAACTGTTACGAACAACATTAGGAAAACAATGACAACATGGGATGTGTTAACCTGGCATGTGGTGCATTTTGAACCTCACTTGTGAATCGTAGTAAGTAAGTAAGTGTATTCAGGGGGAAGCTGAGAAAACAAACAAAGAACAATCTTGTTGTTTAAGAGAAATTATATATACTTTAGGTGCATGGCTGGTAGACGTATCCTTTAGCTTACAGTAATTGCCTCAATGACATCCTAATTATTATTTCTTTGTGGAGGATGAGCCGACTTCTACTATTGTCTTCTAAAACATTTACTCTAATTGGTTATGAGGAATACAAGCATTTGTGCATTATGTTTTTAATTATTACTCTATTTTTAAGTGACTCACAAACTCTTTTCACCACAAGATGTTTGAACAAACAATTGCAGGTTATACAAATGTCAGGACGTCAGAGCTGTCAAAGCTGAGTTAATTACAAGTTAATTGAGTTTGTTGCCTGTGGAATCAGATCATGAGCTTTAAAATATCCCTCACTCTTTCTAAAGCACACAAACACTCACATACACATGAGAACTTCACCCTTGGAAATTAGCTCATGTTGAACTAGAAAGACAGAACGTCATGATATAAACCTGTGTGTTTTGTGTGTGCGTGTGAGTGCATGCTTGTGTGTGTGTGTGAGAGAGAGAGAGAGAAAAGAAAGAAAATGAAAATCTTGTGTTAAATAAAAGTGCTGGTCCTAAGACATTTCCATCATCAGATACTAGCTGATAGCACTGCTCATACTGTATGTAAAACCTGCTGTTATTTCACCTGCATACACAGCGCTCAATGCACATGGTATTCTCTCAGCATAGCTACGGAGAAGCAGGGTGCAAAATAGTTAATAGACATGAATGTACACATGCACACGCGCGCACACACACACACACACACACACACACACACCACACACACCAGTCAGACTCCCCAGAGTGCCAACACACAGAGAGGGTTCTAGTCTGGTTAAAGAGAGGGTTCTCAAGAGAATGGAGGAGTACACACACACACACTACACTGTGTTATAAATAGGATTCACCGGGGGGAAATGTTTTCCCCAGACAGTGTGGCTGTACCCCTTTTCCCAAGGTGATGAGACGGGTTCCAGTGTCACACACACACACAAACTGAGGTCCCAGTGGTATTATATATTTCAAACACTTCAGGGTGAGCATGATTTACCCTGTGGACACACCAAGCCAACATCATACTGCACCGAGAGAGAGAGAGAGAGAGAGAGAGAGAGAGAGAGAGAGAGAGAGAGAGATTAGAGTGACATCCGTTTATCTCTTGCCCCAGAAAGGATCTATCAATCAATATAAATGAATTGTAGTGCAAGCTACTAAATGAGCTCCCAGTGTGAGAGTCACACTGTAAGACACAAAGCTGCACATTTTATAGATTTACATTCTATATCCCTTTGAATCAGTTGATCTTTTCTTTGGAAATTTGAGCTCAATTTAAAGATTATACAAATGATCCAAACTTTTCTTTACAAATTAAATGACAAAACATTAAAAGTACACCACAGTTTATTTATGTTTTGGCTGCTTTTGAGTGTAGTTTCATTCTAATGAACAAGGTGTGCTCAACTCACTAATATCAAAGTCTCTCAAAGCATCTTCTTTCGTTCCATTTCCATGCCCAGCGTAGTGACACAAACAAAAACAACGCTCCAACACAACTCACGATTGTGACTGTGAAAATATCCCTCTTAACCCATTAAAACCGGGAAAGCATCGGTGTCATTTTAGATTTTAGCGTTGGCTGTTAAAAAACCTCTGCTATTTTTGAACATTTTTGAAAAATCTTGAAAGTGTGAGAACTACTGGTTTAGAAGGCATGTGTAGAATTGGCCTCAGGTCTTAATGGGTTAAACAGGCAGGCAACTCACTCACAATTCACCGTGATAATTTAAAAGTCATTTATTCACTGCAGTAATTCAGAAGTCATAATTCAGCCGCACATCAAAATAGTTTCGCTGGGTGCATTCATTTAATGTGGAGTCCCCTCACACAATGCTACATTAGGCTTCTAATGGGAAGAGGCTCCCCGAGGCTTCATTTATATGAAAATGGTCTGAGAGAGTGTGTGTACATTTCTATGCGTGCGTGCGTGTGTGAGTGTGTGAGTGTGTGCGCAAGGTGAATTGCCCTTGTGTGCAAGCCTAAATGTGAAATCGCAAAAAGGAGAGAGAGAGAGACAGAGACAGAGGGAGGGAGAGAGAGAGAGAGAGAGAGAGAGAGAGAGAGAGAGAGAGAGACTGAGAGCGAGTGAGAGACAGAGAGAGAAGGGGAGGGAGGGAGGGGGTAGACAGAGAAAGTGAGTGAGAGAGCATGAGAAAGATGAAAAGCGAGAGATGGAAAGGGGAGAGAGTAAGATGAGTAGAGTGAGGGAGAGAGGGACAAAGAGAATGAGAGAGAGAGAGAGAGAGAGAGAGAGAGAGAGAGAGAGAGAGAGAGAGAGAGAGAGAGAGAGAGAGAGAGAGAGAGAGAGAGAGAGAGAGAGAGAGAGAGAAAGAAAGAGAACAGGGGAGAGAGAGACACACACACAGGGACAGTGTGTGTTTTGTGCATGTGTGCATGTGTGCGTCCTGGGTATGAAAATGAGCCCGTGTGTTGTGAGGATGAAGGGTACTGGTTAGTTTGTCAGACTCCCTGCTGTCCCTGGAGGTCCAGTGAACTGTGAACAGTCTCCCACTGTCTCTAGGATGGAAATGCTTCAGAAGAGGAGGGGGGGACAGATATGAAGGGAAGAAGAGAGCAGAAGGAATGGATAGAGGAGGGATGTGGGGCTTGAAGAAATGGAAATTAAAAAAACAATAAGGTTTGACTGTAAAAAACTAAAACAGAATACAAGTGGGCAGATGAAAGTCAAAACATGAATGAGCAACAAATAAAATGTGGAAATGTGTTTTAACAAGCATGAAAGCTTGACTTATTTAAGGGAACATTTCAGTATTCAGGCCCTCAAATCTTAACCACTTAATACTTTCTTCATGTATACTTTGACAAATCTGATCTACAAGGTCACCAAACCCTTGCCATGGGGGGGGGGGGACAAACAAACAAAATACGCCAAATTATGAATCCGACCCTTCTGATGTGCTTTGTCACAACATCGCACCAGTAGACAACAGATACTGTAGCAGTGGAGAAAGCCTGAATAGCAGTTGATAAATGTGCAGAGACATCGTGAGGTGGATGTTAAATGGACATCTGCTGTTCCGTTCATCTGGATGAGACCGATGGAAGGAGGAGGACGTTGGGCTGTTTTCACACCCCAATTCCCACTGGTCCGAGTCCGGTGCATTCAATACACACATGGAAAACGCATAATCATAAGACCCACGTTGATGCTCTTGACAGTTGCTTAGCAATTTGATGGGTGAATGAAACGGGGCAGAGGGAGAGTGATAAAGGGTGGGTGAGGGGGAGAGAGAGAGGGAGGGGGAGAAAGTGAGACTGTGGGAAAGAGGTAACTCTGAGTTGCTTCTCATGTCAAGTCCTTCAATGTCTCACACTGAGTCATCCACTTACAGTCCATAGCTAAAAGCTAAGAATAACTGCATACTTTTCATCACTCTTCTCTTTCATTATATCAACCACTCATTTTACTTGTCACCATTTAATCCCCTCAATTACCTCAAATTCCACCTAAAAATATCTTACATGAATACAAAGGAAACGGGCACAAATTTGGTAAGAATGCGAAACAAAAGTTCATTTAGTGTTTCTGTTTTGCTTCTGAAAAGTATTTTTACCCACAATTTCCCTACAAAATTGGCTTCCATAATTTGGTAGTTTTTGGAATTGTTTTAAATTATATATGGGTTTTTTGGGAGGCTCAACCCTCCCTCATTTATGGGAATGTGAAGAAGTTCCCCTTTGATTCTACAGGACATATTTGCCCATATAAATCACTGTTATAACTTATAACTAAGTATTGTCTTATTTTTCTTTTCTTTTTTGTTTTTTCACTAAGAACCAGGAGATAACGTGATCCGAAGATTTACTGATCCATTCACTTCCTGGTTAACTTATTACTTAACCCATTTAGACCTGAGGCTGATTCTAAAAACGCCTTCTAAATCCTGACTATTAATCCTGATTATTATCTCAGGTACTTTGTTATTATCTCAGGTACTTTGTAAATATGTAGATAACTTGGCTGGCCTTCTGTTGTTCTGTTGTTCTCTTGTTTTGATCTCCTTCCCACTTGCCCCCCACCCCTCTTCTTCTCCCCCCCCCCTCTTCTTTCTATGGAATTAACGTTGCGTTGGGAATGATGTACAAAAACGAATTTCACCCACTTTTTTACCTTGTAAACCTGTGATGTGACAATAAAACTGATCCTGACCTAAGTTTTCTGGAAAACTTCAAATATTTATTCAAAAATTACAACAAATGTATGCTGCTATATACTGTACATAGCAACAGGAACCACAAAAGGGGTTCCCGTCCAGAAAGGTATAGTTACAAAAAGGGGTTCCCGCCCAAAATGGGTTAAAAATCCTGTATCCTGTGTTTTACTATGTATTTTTGGCGAGACATGCTATTTTCAACTTGGTATAACAAGCGAACGGGAGGTCGCAATGACATGTTTTTTTCTTCACAGAAGCACAGTGAAACCCTCCGAGATTAGCAACCATCAGGGGATCGATCATACTGGAGATAAATATTATGTGACTACTTGAAAAATTAAGATGATCGAAAAAAATCGCTGGCAGTCAGGACTATATTTATTTATTTACTCTGGCAGTGAAAGAGTTAACACGTGCAAGACCAGTCAATGTCAGATGCCAGAGAACAAACTGATTTAAATACAACTTCAATAAAAAAGACGAATGTATGTTTGAGCTGTTGCATTCAAACAAGCTTCATTCACTGTGTTGTTCTGTGTGCATTGCAGTCACAGTGCTAACAACTTGTGTTCTGCTCTGGCATTTGGGATTGTTTTGTCTTAAACTTTTGGGGCGAATCTCATTCCTACTCCTCAAAAAGCTGAACTGTATGACATCATGACTAAACATCTCTGAATTGTTCTTTTAGCGTGGATTTTCTTCTGGAAAAGCGGCCAGCTCAAAAACAAAAGTGACGTAAGTGAGCGAAGAAAAATGGTCAGCAAGAGAGAAGAATAGAAAAGTAAGCAGCAACTGTTAAAGACATTTTTCCCTTAACCTCTTGAAATGGGACCATTAAAGGCACAATGCAATCAACTAAAATGTCAAAGACAAGTGGCCCATGAGAGGTGATTGGGCCTATAACTGCTCCAATCAGCAAATGGAGCTATGAAACTGTCTGGATCCATCAAAGAAAGGGGAAAAAAACAGGTGTACAGTATGTTGGAAGGAAGAGTGTGTGTGTGTGTGTGTGTGTGTGTGTGTGTGTGTGTGTGTGTGTGTGTGTGTGTGTGTGTGTGTGTGTGTGTGTGTGTGTGTGTGTGTGTGTGTGTGTGTGTGTGCATGTGTAGGTTTGTATGTGTGAGACATAGAGAGTTAGAAAGAGGAAGAGCTTCAGAAAGTGTGAAGACAGACAAATAATGTGCACGTGTGAAAGTATAGACAGATTTGTGTATGTGGGTGCGGCGCGTACTGTGTGTATGTGTGTGTGTGTGTGTGTGTGTCTGTGTGTGTGTGTGTGTGTGTGTGTGTGTGTGTGTGTGTGTGTGTGTGTGTGTGTGTGTGTGTGTGTGTGTGCGCGCGTGTGTGCACGCGCGCATGTATCTCTGTCAAGTGTGATCTTTAAGGCAAAAGCTGGAGAAAAAAATATGTGTCCTTTTCAGCTCCAATCACAGCCATTCATTGTGACTCTCTCACATTTTAAGGACGGTTGATGCTCTGAAGGGAAGTGAGCAGGAAGGCACTTGGCCTTTAGAAACTATGACGCTACCACCGTGGCCTTCAGCCTTATCATAATATGGCTGCTGTTTGCAACAACTGCAGCAGCACCACCGTTATTCGAGAAGAATGGAACGAAGCAAAAAGCGAAAAAAGGTGAAGAAAGAGGTAGGGTGAGAAGGAGAAGAGGAAAATAGAAGGATGGTGGGGGAAATAAAATGAAGAGAACATTCAAATACGGACAAAGTTAATAGATGTTTCCACTTTGAGGGGGTGGTGGTGGGGGTGGGGGGTTAAGAAGGACAGATTAAGAGAAGGAGGCAATGATAACTTAAGGAAGACCCCCCCCCACCTCCACTCTTATGTAGGTTAATTGACTAAAGAATTAAAAGGAGAATATATGATTTAATTGTTAAAACACATGGGTTTGAACAATAAGAGGGGACAGTGGCATATGGATGAATACTTTCAATGCATACATACACATACACACACACACACACACACACACACACACACACACACACACACACACACGTGAAAGAGGAATAGAAAAGCCAGTGTGTCGTCCTAGTATATTTCTAATTATCAGTTAATTGTTATTCCCTATCATTAGGAAGGGTGGGTTTTTAATTGTAACGTAGCCGAGCAGAAAGCCAACCTATACGTGTGGGGGGACAATTAGCCACCTCCATTAACCCCTGGTTAATTACAACCTCCATCGCTGCTTCCCATAGCACAGGTTTTTTTTTCTTCTTAACTCTCTTTTACCCCCTCTATTCTTTCCCCAGGCCTTTATCCCCATTTCATTTAATAGTTCTGTCCTCCTTTCATCTATCTATTCCTCTCTCTCTATTGTTCAGTTCATGTCATGTCTTCATTTAAATGTGTTGTTGCTTTTTTTTTGTCCATCTCCCCACTTTACTGCTGTGCCCTCCTTTCCTGAGTGGAGTGTTCTATCCCTAAGGTTATCCATGCAAGAGTTTCTTGCTGCCGTTGTATCCCCATTGTCTTTCCCTGGGAGATGCCACCAGGAAGATGAGAAAACAATTAAGACAGTCAACTCCCATTAGAGATAAGTGGGAGGAAGGAGGCACAAAAACCCTGAAACCAGAAAAAAACATTTACAAATGAACGCAAAAGGGTCCATTTGTACAGTATGAGAGTTAAATAAACACTCAGGATTGTGTATATATATTTGATCTATTTTTTTGTTTCTCCCCTCTTCTTCCTACGCTCTTCCTACTCTTAACCGCTTGAGCCCTAGCATCCCTATTCCAGGCATGTCACAATAGGCGGACATTCTGTGAAAATAACTGATATACAAGCTCACAATGCCGGGCAATGGCTGATTTAGGGCACAGTCACACATACGTGTCACAATTGTCAGTGTCGACACGCCGTTCACTTCTATTGCATGGGAACGGAGGCGTGGTGCGTTCGGTTGCAGCCAGTCGATCGCGTTAAGCGTCTGGAGTTGGTGAACTCATGAACGAAGCGTGTCATTGACCCCACAAAGTTCTTTCCAAACGCTCCAACGTAAGTCAAACGAACAACACACCAGAAAACCGTACACTGCCCACTATCAGCAAGACAACATGCGTAATTGATGTGTTCAACGCCTCGGTATGTGTTGGCTACTCTCCCGTAGATGCGCATGCGTGACTATACCTTTATCCTGTGACCTGTGTGCATCGGGATGCATGACAGGTGTGTGTCATCACAGGCAGCTCAGAGCCTAATTAGTTTGTCTCAGGCCAAGTGTGACTCCTTAAATCAGACATTACCCTGTGATTGGTGTAGCAGCGTCAGCTAGTTTGCTGTGATTGGTCTACTTTTGATACATACTGAACACAAACATACAGTACCATTCAGACCAACCCCGTTTAAAAAAGTTGTGGTGAAACCTTGTTTGTGTGAAGAACAAAGTAAACAAAAGGAAGGGGCACACGATAGTACTAGTGTGTGACGGTGCTGACCACATGCATAAAACAATATTAAAAGAAGAGGTTGCACGCCATGAACACATCTGTTGTGCGGAGCAAACCAACATTGAGGTCTGGGTTTCAAATTATGAAGAAACCCCATAGAAGACCTCAGCGGTCGAAGCGTTGGTTTGCTCTGTACAATAGATGTATATAATACAGCACCGTGGCTATGAGCCGTGCAACCTCTTCTCTTGATGGTAATTATTGGTGACGTAAACTTGGATAGCTAAAGATTGGACAGGGAGGCCATGCTGTTATTATACTATGTCTTGTTTTCTCCTTTCTTTCACTCAAGGATGATAAGATCTTCTCTTTTTCTCCATTTCCTTCAGTTTGTCCACATCTATTCTCTTCCACACCTTCACTACTAGCCCCCCGTTACAGATCGAGAAACAAAGTACAAATCACAAAATCCCTCAGCTTGTGTGATAGCTTACTGCATAAATTACAGTAGAACAGTGGTTCTAAAAGTGGGGCCCAGGGACCCCCAGGGGTCCTTGAGGGGTTTCCAGGGGGTCCCCAGCTAAATTAGTTAATACAGAATCAGGATCAGTTTAACCACTTCAACTCTATATAATGAAGAATCTAGGTGGGTCTTATTTTTTACTGACATTTCGCTGCTTGTACTTTTATTTTCAGTCAGTGACAAACAAAACCTTCTTGATTCTTATTACATCGGCTACTTGAAAATAACCAATCTACAAGCTCACAACATGTCGCGATATGGCCAAATAATGTAGGGGTACTTGACATGAAAAGGTTTGAGTACCACTGAATTAGAAAGCCCTCACAACTCAACATTTAACTGTCTGTGAATAGATGAGATTTATTTCAGGTTCAAATCATATAGGTTGGAAAGTGAATTACCCATTTCATACATTGTATTCCCTTCATACAACCTATTTCAGTCTATTAATTCTTTCATTTATTTATTTTTTACCAAACTCTTACCCCCCCTTTCTTTTTCAATCATTCCTTCTTTGTTCCAGCCCTTTCCTCATCTTCCTCTCGTCTCCTGCATGCAGATGTATTGTCTCTGTGAGTGGTTAAGCCCGAGTTATACTTGGTTGCGTGACATGTCATGCACCGAAAATAGCCGATCTACAAGCTCACAACCCATCGTACTGCAACGCCTTGTGAACTTGTACATCAGCTATTTTCGGTGCGCGACACTGGCACACAACTAAGTATAAATCACCCGTTACTAACTACACCCACTATATATATCTGTGGTGGAGTCCTGAGTCACTCCAATGTTGTCACTAAATGTATTGATTAGACCGTGGAAAACAGATTGACAGAGAGAGAGAGAGAGAGATAGAGAGAGAGAGGACAAAGAGAGTGCAATGGCATGATTGAGAATGTGTGTTAGACAGAGAAACGAACACACACACACACACACACACACACACACACACACACACACACACACACACACACACACACACACACACACACACACACACACACACACACACACACACACACACACAAGCAGACAGACAGAGGCAGACAGACAGAGAAAGCGTAGGCTACTGTAACAATGTCCATTGTTCAATTAGGGAGAGAGATAACAGCTGATAATATGGTGTTACTAAAGAGGACACAATGGTCTTTAATTGACTCATTAGGTAGAACAGAGAATGAAGCGAGCTAATGAATGGGCTATGAGCCCTGTAAGGTAATAACAGCTAAACTGCTTGGTAAGCAAACTGGAAAGGCCGTTTGGTCAATTCATTTTGTCTCAATAAATGCAGGGGCAGCAATTTTACCTGCTAACTAGCAGTAGTAGTGTTGGGGGAGGGGTGGTGGGGCTAATGGAGAGGATAAAGAGATGATTGTACACTAGACTGAGTAGACTTGTGGTCAAAATCATTCAGGCAAATCTCCATATTCATTATGACATCTATAAAGAGAGACTCCGCATTTATAATTTGGAACTGAAAAATGCAAGGCAGTCATTCTTCTCTGACATCATTGCTAAAAACAGGAACAATCCACGCGCTTTGTTTGCGACTGTCGACAGGCTAACAAACCCTGCTGTGTCTGTAGACTCTGAACATTTATCCACCAGAGCCTGCAATGAATTTGCCTCCTCCTTCACTGACACAATTAAAAACATTAGACAAGCAGTTAGAGTCTCCATATCGGGTACAGGCTACAGTATGTGTGTCCACTTCAAACTAATTCAAATACCATGACACAATTTAATCAGATAAATCACGAAAACTTGGAAGACATCATACAGCATCTGAAATCCTCCTCCTGTTGCTTTGATATTCTTCCAACAGGCCTTCAAAAAAAATATTTCAAATTGCATGGCCTCAGGTCTTATACAAATTGTCAACACATCTCTTCAATCAGGTTGCTTCCCACACACCTACCATAGTTATGCAGACGATATACAAATCTACATAATCGTACCACCAGAGGACTATGGTCCAAAACGTGTCCATGCATTCATCTTCAGTAGACTTAACTACTGTAACGGTGTATTTACAGGTCAGACGACTGCAGTTGATTCAGAACGCTGATACGTATATATTTGCATCTTTTGTTGTATGCGTCCTAATGCCATTGTATAATTGTGTTTCCTTTGCTTGATGTTCTGTGTAAAGCACATTGAATTGCCTGGTTGTTGAAAGTGCTGTACAAATAAAATGGCCTTGCCCCTTCCTGGATTGTGTTATGGATCATTTCTATTGGTACACGGCATAAATAACCGTAAAGTGGAGGAGTCTCCAGAGAATGGCCATTCTGTGTGTGAGTGTGTGTGTGTGTGTGTGTGTGTGTGTGTGTGTGTGTGTGTGTGTGTGTGTGTGTGTGTGTGTGTGTGTGAACAATATAATGTAAATGCATGGATGTGCACATATGCAGCGTGTCTACCTGGAGGTGTTCCAGTATATATGGAGGGTTGGTCATGCCCAGGCGCAGCATCGCTCCTTCAGGGATCACTTCCACCAGTTTCCACAGCAGGGTGGGCAGGTCTGTCCCTATGTCTCTACCATACGCCCCTGTGTCTTCACTGGTTAACCAGATCTCACACACTCCCTCTGTATGGAGAGGGAGAGAGGGAGAGAGGGAGAGAGGGAGAGACGGAGACAGAGACAGAGAGAGAGACAGAGAGAGAGAGAGAGAGAAATTTGAAGTAATAGGGGCAAAGAAAAAAGGACAAAAGACAAAACATGGTTAGAAGTCTAACCATTTGAAAATCTGTTGTGTGTGAGATTTGCTGTTGTCAGCATGTGTGGCTGGTGTTTTGGGGGAAAAGGACCGAAAGCATGATTAATGGCATTACTATTTCAATAGAGCAAATAATACAGTGCATACAGTACACTTCAATAGGGGAGTTGAATAGACGTGGATTGTACAGTCCAGAGGAACAAGTCAAACATTGCAAATCCTTTACTGTACACAAGAACAACTAATAATTAATGTGTGGCTGGTCATAATTTATGAAATATGGAAGCACATATACAATAGAGGCCATAACATAAAACACCCTAGAGGTCATTCTTTACCTCATGAATCATAAATGAAACAGTACAGTACTGTATAGCAAACTGCCCTTACAGGTTATCAACCTTACATCAGCAGACTAAAGGTCCTTGCACCCGGGGGTGTTGTGTGTGTGTGTGTGTGTGTGTGTGTGTGTGTGTGTGTGTGTGTGTGTGTGTGTGTGTGTGTGTGTGTGTGTGTGTGTGTGTGTGTGTGTGTGTGTGTGTGTGTGTGTGTGTGTGTGTGTGTGTGTGTGTGTGTGTGTGTGTGTGTGTGTGTGCGTGCGTGCGTGTGTGTGTACTGTACTGTACTGTACTGTACGCACATGTGTGTAATTGGCCCAAATTGTTTTCTTTTTCTTTTTTCAAACTGTTGTATGAGTACTACAGCCACACAGAAATGTGAATATTACGTGGCAATAAAGCAATACTATTTTTTTGTTGGAGGGAGTATAGATGAAGCCCGGGACTTCCAGTGTTGAAGGTCACACGCTTCAACTGGATGTTAAATTAAGTCCACGCTCAGTCCCAGAGACTAATGATCTAACCATCATTCGGTTGGGAGACTAGAAATGGTTGACTGACTGCTTTAGCTAATATTAAATCAGTGTAAGAAGGCGGCACACAGGCCCGTGCACGGCAACAGACACACATGCATACTATATGCACACACAGAAGCACACAACTACAACACACAGATGCACACACGCACACACACAGACACACACACACACAAGTGACCATAAACACAGTGATCATTATCATTAGCTCTGCACAGACAGACCAACAGACGCTTGTGGTCATTCAGCGAGATGAGATTAAAGATCAGCACAATTACGAGAGGCAGTGTTTAAAAAATGTGCTTGTGTGCTTGTGCTGTGTTCATGAGCGTGTGTGTGTGTGTGTGTGTGTGTGTGTGTGTGTGTGTGTGTGTGTGTGTGTGTGTGTGTGTGTGTGTGTGTGTGTGTGTGTGTGTGTGTGTGTGTGTGTGTGTGTGTGTGTTTAGGTGCAGCCTATACGTGTCAGTAGATTAAAGATGATGATGATACAGTAATTGTCGAGAGTTAGAATTTAAAAAGCTCATTATCATTAGTATTAAGCTATGTTAATGATTGCTGCAGCTGACCACATCTAACACCACCACATCCTTCTCATTATGCATCATCAACTCTAAAGGTTGACATGCACTGTGGAAGTAATGTGTACGTGACTTTTTGTATCCAAGTAAAATAAACCATGTTTCAGTTTGGTATAATATTAGAAATATTTAAAGAATGTGCATGCATGGTTATTTCCTTTGCGAATGTAATTTACTAAAATGAAAACAACCAAAAACACAATTTGTTTCCAATACATTCATGTTCTCCTGTATTTTTCTCACAATTCAGTGTCTCCGTTTACATTCCTGAACCCCCCAAAAAATTGAGGTCATTATCAATTTCTCAAGTATTGAAAATGTATTTGGGTATTGCATATTTGTCTTATGCCCCTCTGTTGTCTGCCTTTCTATCCATTATCTCCCGTCATGTGCCACCCGAATCATTCAGTCATTCTCATCCATCCTGGTATCTGTTTGCTTGACGCTTCTTTTTCTTAGGAGAGGGACAAGGTAAGTTTGTGCTGCACAAAGAATAGGTAATTGTTATTAGAAAATGTGTAAATTACACAGTAAAATACACAATGTTAGTTTAACTCGTAGTGTAAAAAAATTGGGGCGTCATCTCCAGCACTTTGATTTTGGCATAGGCAGAGAAGTCAGAATTGTTGTTAATTTTGCATTAACTATCAACTCTAACATGTCAAGCCCTCTTCCATTTCACCATTGTAAGCTTGTGCCACTTCCCCTTGAGCCACTGGTCTAGCCAGATAAGGGGACACAACACCTGTGTGGAATTATTGATAACACAAGAAGTGAACAGCCTGAGGGTATGTGGAGACAACACATTCCCATGATAGTCAGCTCTCCAAGTATGTGTGCCAAGGCCTGATGCGTCCATGCATTCTCTGTGTCCCTGGAGTGGGTGTTTTTTTTCTCCTTTCCTACACCCACCACACCTTTCCCATCGTATACTACGTCACGCAGCCTTGTCACAGAACATTGACTCAGGGTTCAGCTGACAAACAGCTATCGGCTATCACTGCAGGGCCAGGGTGAGTGGGCTTACGTCATTTCCTCCCAAAACATAATTGCTGTCATTCCTGTGACATTGTTTTGCCGAGACAGAGTGAGCTGGACGGTGCATTGTCTTAACCCATTGATACCTGGAACGCATCTGTGTCACTTTAGATTTCTTTAGGCTATTCAAAAATAGCAGATATACAAGCTCATAGCGCGGCACCGAGTGCCGCGCTATGAACTTGTAGATCTGCTATTTTTGAAAAATCGAGGAAAATAAAATTGGGTTTTTTTTCTCAATTTTTTTTTAGGATTTAGAAGACATTTCTAGAATCTTCTCAGGTCTTAATGGGTTAAATGGCGGAGCAGCTCTTACTGAATCCCCATGTTATGAGATGTGTTGAAATGGGCCTGGCGGTGGTGGTCTCTGCTTGGCTGTGCTGTGGAAAAGTGTCCGTTGTTTACAGAGAAGCCCAGACAAACTCAGTAACCTGCCCAGTTTAGTTTGCCTCCCCTCCCAGCATGCGGATAGTGTTATTGTTAGCCACAGAAACAGAGATGGAGGTTAGACCTTCAGGAAATGTTACCATGACCCCAAACCCCCCTTCTCTCGCTACCCTACCTGCTCCAATACACAGAATCCAGCTGCTTCCTCTGATTACCATGCCTGTATAGTTGAGGGGTTGTGGAATGGGCTGAAGAATGCTTACGCGTGTGTGTGTGTGGGGGGGGGGGGGGGGCTTTCAGATTCCTAGTCTAGTATGGTCTTCGTGTTCAGTTGCATTAGCAAGCGTGCCTTATTAGATCAGTGTCAATTACTCACAGGACATAGCGACATACAACAAAGCCAAGATTTGAACCCATAACATCACTGATCCATTTAGCCATCACACTGTCATCCTTATTGTTGTCAGCACATGTTGACAAATTCTTTCCAAGCTGCAGTCATCCAGGTGAGAGCCAGAGGGGTCATGGTAATAACATTAACCATCCAATAATTATTCCAAGTGTTCCATTCGTGCGCCAGCGTTCGACATACCGGTAATTCATTATCCTGGTCCCTAGGTTACAGCTTTGTCATTCAGCATCTAGCAAACACACATGCAGTTTTCTAGATCAGTTGTTTTCAAGCTGTTTGTGCCCCAGACACACCAAAGGGCAAGTAAAAATCTGAAGGCACACCTGTATTCATAGCAAAAATAGCTGAGCTACAATCTAATAACTGTGAACTTGTTGATCCGTTTTGAACTGTGTAACATTAATGTTAGTAGTCTATTTGGGGATGCCTCTCATAGCTCTGTTGTCATTACAGCATCTGTCTATACGGAATTAATGCTCAAAAAGGAATGCTGCAGGGTCCTAGCGACCGAGTATATTTTGAAACGTACTGTAACAACAAGTTGACAGAAACGGTATTCATTAACATTAAAATACATAAATTAATACATTTATGTTACATTCTTTACAATGATGTGTTGTGGCAGACACTCGCAAATAAAAACTGTTTAGAAAAGCAAAAAAATATTGAATAACACAATTATGTGGAATGGTTATTGTGAAAAATATACCAGTGAAAGATTATATCAAAAATAACCTTTGTTTAATTGAAAACGCTACACAGTATGACTTAAAAAGTCCAAAATAGGGACACCAGGATGAAAGTGTAATAAATATATATTTCCTTAGGGTACAGAATGTTCCTCTGTATTGGGTTACGAGAGCAGACAAAGTACTGATATAGTAAACAAACAAATATTCATAACTTTTTGTATAGTTGTATATATTGCAGCATTGTTAATTGTGTTGACCAAGACTAAAAGTATTTTGATATTTAGTCGACTAAGACTAAACAATTTCAGAAGACTAAAATAGGACTAAAACTAAATGGTGTGTTATTCGAAAGACAAAATCAGAATTTGCTGTAAAAAAATAACACTGCATTGCAATAATAATGTTTGGTTATCACAAAATCCCAAGGCACACCTGGACTGGTCTCATGGCACACCGTTTGGGAGCCACTGCTCTATTCACCCCGTTAGCATCACTCACCTACGTCTCACAGGAGGCACACACACACACATATCTGTTTGGCACAGAGCGATGTGACGATGTTGGGTCAAAAGCTCAAACTCTGTAGTCTCTAATCCTCCATCTGGCCTACTGTTCCCCTTAACCCATTGACTGCCAGAGTAAAAACATCGCCAGCGCTTCCGAGCGTATTCACTAACCTTTGAAAAATCATAGAATATTCTTCTTCACAACAATCCACCCACCGATCGCTTTAAAAGACGTAATGGGGGTCTCGTAGAATCGGAGAAAAAAAATTTTGTCACCGGGATAATCAATTCCATAGTTATGGGCAGTTGAATGTGGCTTGTTTTCGCCAAAAAGCAACAGAAGGCAGAGGAAATTATAAATTATAAATCCTATAATACTAAACGAAACCAGCTTCATTTTGTTGTGATCACGTTATCTTTGGCTGTGCTCTTCATCATCATCAGCATAATGATTCAAAGGCTGCGGAACAGCGCCCTCTAGCGCAAACCACTGAAAACACCAAATGACGAGTGAGCTTGTGATTGGCGATGTGAGCCTTGGGTGGAATGACGAGTATACTCGTCAATGACAGTCAATGAGTTAATATACAAACACACACACACAACACACCAATAAAGCATATGGACGTCTGGAAACAGGTCCCCTGGAGGTGTTTTGTGCTATCCTTTTAGCATAAATGTCTGACTGTACCACGTGCTGTTTACATTTCTGTCTAATAAAGTATTCAATCAATCAATCAATCAAAAGCAATGTCCAAAACCGTTACTTTTCAGGAAATTATTTTCATTGGTTAAATAGTTATAAAACCCACAGACAGACTTAACCACTTTCAACCGGGCGTCCCTATTTTGGGATTGTAGATTGTCTATTTTAGCTACTTTTGTGTGACACTGTCATATGATGACCTAAACAATAGGGTATTCATTTATAAAAAAAAACATAAAAAGATAATCTATGGAGATACAAGGTTTCTGCCCGACAGCGACCACACTTTACTGGTGTCATTATGCCTGATGTGTGTGTCCTGCATGAGGCATGCTGATGGTGTTCTTTTTTTTTTGGTGTTATTCTTGGACAGAACCTGACGGTCAAACTCCCAGCTGTTTCCTGCATCTTTGTCTCTGTTTCTCTCTTCATACATTCCCTCATCTGTCCGAACATTACTGAATACCAACACCCTGTAAGAACCTGCCCAAAACAAGGGAGGTGTCACACCCCCACCCCCCCCCACCCCACCTACCCTACCCTAATTTCCATGCCTGCCCTTTTTTCCATCTTCTCCTCTCCTCAATGTCTATACAGCTGTCTGTGTCTGAGCTGAGCCACAGTTAATGGCTGTCGGGGAAAATGTCATGCTCTCCACCCATGTTTTTAACTGCTCTGACATCAAAACTACATCACCATCAAAACGTGATATGGAAAGAGAGAGCGCACACACACGCACAGAGGTCAAAGTTAAAACAACGATGGAAGTCAATCACGCCTGATCAATGGAAACATCAATAATCCTCTCCTGTTTTGTGGTTAAAAAAGGTACACAGTAAAATCTTCAGTATTTATTTAACGGAAAAGGAGAAAGGACGGAAAATGAATGGACCCAAACGGACCCTTACGGCTAAAAATGGACCCTAAGAACCCTGACACTAGTGAGGCAAAAAAAATGCACTTTCAGTGAATGTGCCCTTGTGTGCGTGCATGCCATGCCATTTTGTCCACTAGCATTCAAACCCAGACAGAGCTGATCAAATGACTGTGAAAATCAACTCTGCGACTAACAATGTTTTCGGTCCTTTTCGTTTCTTTTTATTGCTCCACTGTGAACCGTTTCATTCCAATCCTTTGATATAATGCACTGCATTTTCAACAAAGACGTGGGCTAACAGTAGGATGCTGGACTTATAATGACATTAGCCTGAAGCATGCTGACAGAATATACCATTACGCTGTGCATATGAAACACTGACTATAGCCCCATGTCCCCCACTGCTCCTATGGAAAGAGCAGGATGAGAGGAGCGGAGGAGGAGGATGGAGGGAACAAGAGGAGAGATGAGGGCTTTGAAGTGGTTGCTTTGAAGAAGTGAGACGGAACTAATTGATTTCAGGTGATTGGGACTTTAGTAACAGTGCATGTTGGAATGAAGTAGGGATATATTGATGGGGATAAGGACTTTTTAAGTGTGTTTGCATCACTGCATTATTAATACAATAATAAGTAGTAGGGTGTTTGTGGCTAGGTAGAGTGGTCATCTGGGAACCGGAAGGTCCCTGGTTCGATCCGCAGCTCCTCATGGCTTTGTGCCAAAGTGTCCTTGAGCAAGACAACGAATGCCTACTGTAACCGAGGATCCTTTAGGCAGCTGCCCATTTCTCCCAATAGTCAGTACGGGTCTAATGCAGAGAAGCAATTCCTCCAAAGGGATCATTACAAGTTACCAATACTTGCTAAGACAAGAGAGTGACCTGACACTGGAGGTCACGGTGAGTGTCAGCAACTTCCAGTGACTCCTAATCACTTCTTTCGTGTATCGCTGACACAGGCATATGCAACGTTTTAGTGCTGTTTATACGGGGGTAATCACATACATAAACACATTGAACTGGCAGTGTTTGGTGACCATACTGAAATCAGTCACTGCAGCTCCCGATATGACAGCATGGCCCCAGTGAGGGTGAAACTCTCAGCATACCAGCGATGCTCCACTGCTTACAGAGAAAGAGAGACCCACCCGGTCTCTCTTCCTGGGCTGTGATACTGGGCTGCTTACAGAGAAAGAGAGACCTAACCAGTCTCTCTTCTTGCTCTGTGATGCTCATGGTTAGAGAGACACATCCAGTCTCTCCTCCTGCTTTGTCAGTCACCACTACAGTTTTCCATCTGACAAAGCGTCTTATGTGGAAAAGCAAGCCAACACAGTGAACAGTAGTGCATGTTGCTAAAGGCCCTGGCTTACATGTACAGTACACAGACACACCTCCCCACTAAAACACACATACACACACGCACACACACACACACACACACACACACACACACACACACATTTTACATAATCTCTGTCCCAGTGTCGTTTTCTCCAATCTGCATGATAAACAGTCTCATAACCGGGGGCAATAGTTGTTACTGTCTGTTTACAAATGCATTGATGCTAACTTTACTTCTTTGCCTTGTGTGTGTGCACATGTGTGTGCATGTGCATGCGTGTGTGTGTGTATATTTTTGTACACATGCATATGCATGGATGTACACACATTTCTGTTGAAATGCATGAACGGTTGTCTAGACCTAGGCTATAGTTTGGTGTGTGATTAGGTCTGTGCATTTGAATATATAGCCGTATGTCTGCAGGCTTCGGCCTACCCTGTACAGTTTCCATGTCCTTGTACAGTGTATGAACGTATGCAAGTGAATCCAGACCCAGGCTTTTTCTACCCTTCTTCTTCTTCTACACAAGCAGGGTTCAATGTTCCCGCTTATCTGAATCTCATCGGCATACCACAAATTCTGATTGGTTGCCGTAGGCGATGATATTCAAAAGATTACAGATTATATGCACACAGAGATTATCCTATTATGCTGCATTAACAGCCTTATTTTGCATGACACGAGTCAACGTGCTGCTAAGCATGTTATATACATGGGGCTGTTACAGTACATGCTGGCGGGCTATTATAGAGAGCTTGAGTATGTGTGTACGTATAAGCAAATCAAGATTTTTAACCCATTAAGACCGGGAACGCATCATTTTAGGATTTCTTTGGCTATTAAAAAATAGCAGATATACAAGCTCATAGAGTAGAGCGGCACCGAGTGCCGCGCTATGAGCTTGTAGATCTGCATTTTTTGAAAAATCGAGATTTCTTTTGCAAATCTTGGATTATATATTTGAAAGCGAACATTTGTAAAATATTTAGTTTCCAGGGACCCCCAGAAGCAAAGATTTGAGTTACAACTGTCTTAAAAAAAAACAATTCAAATGTTTGCTAAAATGTTCATGATTTAAAAAAAATAGCAGATCTACAAGCTCATAGCGCGGCACTCGGTGCCGTGCTATGGGCTTGTATATCTGATATTTATGAATAGCCAAAGAGATCTAAAATGACAGAGATGCGTTCCAGGATTGAATGGGTTAAGCTGATATTTGGCAGTCTTGCATATGTTCATAAACTCTGTTAGAGGCTTATATCCTGCAAGCGTATCCGAAGAAAGAGTCAAGCTAAGAGAAAATATCTCTCACAATATCTGAGGTGAGAGAATATTTATCAGTACTCAATTCATCAGTAATACATATAATAAATACAATACGATGTCTAACGTAACTGTGTGTCTGTATATGTATATACTGTACATATTGTTCAGTACGTACGTAGTAGATTGTCTGAGTGTTCAAACATGTGGAAGATGGGATGTTAACCTGATGGCTGGGATAAGTAATCCCTGTCTACATATCCTCAGGCTTCTGTGACCTAAAAACATGCAGATGCGCACACACACACACACACACACACACACACACACACACACACACACACACACACACACACACACACACACACACACACACACACACACACACACACACACACTAGCATGTACCAGGTCCATGTACTGTATATAACATGCTTAGCCATGTGTTGACTTGTGTCATGGAAAATAAGGTTTTAATGTGCTGAAACAGGATCATCTTTATGTGCATGTAATCTGTAATCTCTTAAACATTACGGCCCATGGCAACCAATCAGGATGTACATATCACCCTGTGCATAGCGGCAGGAGCTCCAAATCCATTTGCGGCTTATTTGCTGGGTAACTGGCTGACCTTATAGAGCTATTATAAAATACATTATCTCTGCTTCAAACAACAAGAGGAGGCATGAACACATGCTCTCACCGTGGGAACACTCACATAGGGGGGCGGCAGCATCTCACCTTATGGCACAAGTAGAGTTATGTGTACGACCAAGTACTGCGCCCGCTGCGTGTCTGTGTACTGGTGTGTGTGTGTGTGTGTGTGTGTGTGTGTGTGTGTGTGTGTGTGTGTGTGTGTGTGTGTGTGTGTGTGTGTGTGTGTGTGGCGGGGGACATAAAGTCTGAGAGAGATAGTTAACCCATTAAGACGTGAGACCGATTCTACAAATGCCTTCTAAATCGGTAGTTCTCACACTTTCAAAATGACTTTTCAAAAATGTTCAAAAATAACAGATGTACAAGTTCGTAGCGACGCTCTACGAGCTTGAAAATCTGCTATTTTTTAATAGCCAAATCTGAAATCTAAAATGACACAGATGCTTTCCCGGTTTTAATGGGTTAAATGAGAGCAACAACAGAGATTAAGGATGTGCTTTGCGGTAGAGGCAACCAACTCAACAAGTGTTGAAAAGTAGGTTAACATAATATGACTGTCAATCTTGAAATGAATAGGGCTTCTGGAAGGTCAGCTCAGCTTTGCTTTGATCAGCGTGTTGGATGAGAGGATTGCCAACTGTCTCACAATTATGTATATGAACTCATTGTGGTGCATGGTGGTATCGATCGCAACAGTACGTTGGATGGTACAAGCTAGCTTAATATTAAAAGTAACTCAATACCATTCATTGCTGAGCAGATCTAATTTTAATTTGTTCTGCAGTGGCAAAGAGCCTCGTTGATTTGAAGGGTTGAAAGTGTGAAAAAGTTAAATCCTTAAGTACATAAACAGTACAAAATAATAAAAACTATGTGGAACTAATTAATTTAAATTGAATTCATCCATTCAGCACAACCTTGACTCCTGCCCTTGATTTGACTTTGCTGGACTCTTCACTTGTTGGTCTCCTTGGTGGCCGATAATTAGTTTCAATATAAATATGCATAAACACATACTGCCCCCACAGAGACAGGAGGAGAGTCCACACGTTACATGGATCGATACAACCCTCCTGCCTACATTCACTTTGATCATGCTCTGGAATTCTCTCTGTCTGAATTCTCGAGCCTGTGTGTGTGTGTGTGTGTGTGTGTGTGTGTGTGTGTGTGTGTGTGTGTGTGTGTGTGTGTGCGAGCGCGCACAGTGGTACTCTGTTACAAGTAAAAGTCCGGAATTCAAAATGTACTTGAATAAAAGTACATAAGTATTGGTATCAAAAGGTACTTTAAGTACCAAAAGTGAAAGTACTCATTATGCAGAAGGTCCCATTTCACAAGTTTTCAAATGTATAAATCGTAAAGCGACGCGTTGTGAGCTTGTAGATCTGCTATTTTCAAATTGCCAAAGTTTAAATAGGTTTTCGTAATAATAATCAATAATCATTGCAAATTGGAAATATTCCAGTAAAGTAAAAGTTTGTACTTTTGTACTTAAGTACAGTACTTGAGTACATGTACTTAGTTACTTTCCATCAGAGTGTGTGTGTGTGTGTGTGTGTGTGTGTGTGTGTGTGTGTGTGTGTGTGTGTGTGTGTGTGTGTGTGTGTGTGTGTGTGTGTGTGCGTGCGTGCGTGCGTGCATATTACTATACTTTTGAGGGGCAAAGTCCCCACAAGTATAGTAGGTAGGACAGTGACTTTAATGGTTAAAAAGACAAGTTAGGCTTACATAATTATGGAAAGATTCAGGTTGGGGTTAGGATGAGACATTTAGGAGTTAGGTTCAGAGTTTAGGGTTGGGACTTATGCCTGATTTATACTTGGTTGCGTGCCCGTGTCACAAGAAACAATCGAGTGTGACGCATTGTGAGCTTGTAGATCTGCTATTTTCGGCTTTAGGGTAAAGTAGAGTATAGTCAGTGGTGTAAAGTAACTACATACATTTACTCAAGGACTGTACTTAAGTACCATTTTGATTATTTTTAACTTTACTGGGGTATTTCCAATTTCCAATACTTTTACTTCTACTCCACTACATCTCAGAGGCAAATATTGCACTTTTACTCCACTACAATCATTATTATTATTATAGCAGAAAGAAATTCAAAACATTTTATACATTTGAAAACGTGAAATGGGGCATTCTGCAAAATGAGTACATTCTACTTTTGGTACTTTAAGTACATTTTGATAATACTTTTGTACTTTTACTCAAGTAAATTTTGAATTCCGGACTTTTACTTGTAACAGAGTATTTCTATGTGAGAAATGTGAGTACTTTTTCCACGAGAGTGAGTGTGTGTGTGTGTGTGTGTGTGTGTGTGTGTGTGTGTGTGTGTGTGTGTGTGTGTGTGTGTGTGTGAGACAGAAGAGACAGGAATACAGACAGACAGGGAGAGAAGAGATAATGTGTATTCCCTTTGATTCTATGGGATAGTGTATGCACTCAGGGGAGCATGGCAGCACAAATCACTGTCTTACTTATAACATTCCCCGGCTCATACGGTCTTCTCTCCACAGACGAAGCTTATAGCATGCTACTAGGCACGCCTAGGTTCAGCCAGATGCTGGATACTATAACAGTCATGAATCGCCCTTTAAGCCACAATGCACTGCATGTACAGCACACTGTATGCGTTGTGATATTGTGAGCATGCAACAGAGTTGTGTGCTCACAGAACAAGTGTGGATAATACATTAGACTTGGATGCTAAAAGGTAAAATAAATAAATAAAATAAATGGTTAGCTGAAAACTAGAATGATATGCGTGAGAGAGAGAGAGAGAGAGAGATAGAGAGAGAGAGACAGACAGACAAACAGACAGACACAGAGAGAGCGTGTCTATGTATATTCAAACAAAGATATATAACAGCCATAGTGCTCGGAACATTTCAAGGTACATTTTGTGAAAGGTGTGATTGTCCATATTAATGCCTGAAGAGTGACATAATGTAGCTGTTTTGCAGAACATTAGATAAGGCCAAAGGAGAGGAAAGATCATGCTGGATGAGGAGCAACAAATGAGCATAAATGAGAGTAACAACCGAGATTAAGGTTGTGCTTGTGGTACAGGCAACCAACTCCAGACAACTTCATTTCTATGGTTCGTTTGGATCTGCTCTGTCCTGCAAATCAACTTTTATTGACTCTTAAAAGCTTATGATGCATTTCTTTTATTGGTCGATCAGTTTTTAATACATCATACATTTTTGGCTAAAATAATTTCAGACAAGGATAATTACTCCTACCTGTACCTCTACTGTGTTTCATTCTCACTGCTGTTGCTATCATGACAACTGAATTTCCCACCATGGATCAATTAAGTTAAATCTTTTCACACACACACACACACACACACACACACACACACACACACACACACAACTGCAGCTTGAAGCCATTTGGTCTCAAATAACATGAATTTACACAAGGGCACAACAAATTAAGACAGCCTCTTCAAGTAATGCCTAAAACCCTGCACACACCCCACACACACGTTCTTTGTATTATCTATCTATTTATTTATTTATTTTTTAAAGTAGCACCCTTTCTAAAGATGAGACCCAACAACAGAGTATGTATTAATTGCGCACACATTCAAACCCCCTCATCCATAACCATGTGCCGCTTCAGGGCAACGACAGTGACTGGAAGGCTTGTCTGACCTTCAATCACATTAGCCCCTCCCCGCTCTCTGGTCCACCGGCCAATCCCCTCTGGCTGTCTGCCTTCACAGCCCCGCCTACCCAGGCCTAGACACAGAGCAAGCTAGGGCACTGTGGGGCACAGTGTATCAACACCACCACCCTGACAGAGGGAGGGAGGCACAGACACACAGGCTGTTGGGGGGGGGGGGGGGGGGGGAGTGAGAGAGAGATAGAGAGAAAATAGTGTGTATATAGGGACCAAAGGGACCAGGAAAAATATAAAGAAAGAAAGAGAAAGGACGACAAGAAGAGACAGAGAGACATGAGAAAAAATGAAAAAGAGGGGTCTGATAACGACATGGGCCCCATGTGGATCTCAGATTTCTTGGTTCCAGTCATCTCTATGACATTTGACTCCAATATGGGCAAGGTTTCATCCTGATCTGACCTCCAATGACTTTCATTATACAACTCAGTGAATCATTTCCAAAAATATAATAATAATATATATGTGAAATGATGCAGTATGTAAAAAGACATTGGTGGAGGTAATTCCCTGGCCTACTGGCAAGGTGCAAAATAACTTTGGCGCTGATAGCGGTTGACAAGATTGGTCACTGACAAATATACAGAAAACACACACAGACCCTCTTCTAGATGGCTCACCTCTTAACACATTCCCTGCCAGAGGGTTTTTTTTATTTTACTTCCCCCAGTGCCAGTGTTTAATTTTTTTTTACACAGGAGCCGAGATACAGGATTTTAAAGTAATAAGTTAACCAAGGAGTGAATGGAGCTAGAAATCTTTGGATCGTGATATCTCTGGTTCTGTGTGGATAAATTGAAAAAAAAGACCAAAAAATAAAAAATAAAAAAACCTTTTTTTTTTTTTTTTTGAAAAACGGTTATACTCGTGGATGGATTTTTTTTGGCAGTAAACGGGTGTATTTTTCATCAACGGTTATACTCGTGATTGGCAGGTAAAGTGTTAAAAAGCCGTAAAAAAATAGACAGACTCTAACAACGGAGTGGCGTCATGTGGCCTATCTATAACGTCAGTAGGCCTGTCCCCGACTAAGGATTTGTTTAGTCGAATCTAATTGGCGACTAATTGCCAATAGTCGACTGGCAGTCGACTAATATTAAAAAAAATAAAAAATTAAGGGCCAAAATACATTTTATTTCAAAGGGCCAAGTCTACACAGTTTGTTTTGTGTCTCCAGCAGAGTTTCTAGTGTCTCTATCTCTCTCTGGAAGAGGTTTCACATAAACTCTGCAGCCGCACTGAGGCGCTCCAACACAAACAATACCAATACAAAGACTAGGAATAAGAAGAATAAAGTGGAAGTTACGTGTGGTTGCAGGTGTAGACTTGGCCAAAAAAACTATTAAAAACATTTTTGGCCCTTAAAAAAAAAAAACGACTAGATTCGACTAAGAGACACACAGTTGACTCGGACCCCCCACGACTAACCAGTCGACTAGTCGACTTAGTCGAGGTCAGGCCTAAACGTCAGTCATCAGTACTATGATGTCACTCATCGTAATTGGCAAGGCTTCAGTCTGATTCAACCGCCGTTGACTGCCATTACAAAATGTAAAAATGTAAAAGTCAAAAATGTGAAAAACAATTATATAAAAAAAATCGGGGACTTAATTCCTTGGCCTACTAGCAGCGTGCACAATAAATCTAGGGCTGATCGGGCCAGTAGTTTGCTAGATGAACCCTGGACAGTCAGAGAGACAGACACACAAACACACTATATATGGAACGACATCGGCACTGGGCGAGGCTTTCGCCCTACTGTACTTGGGAAGCCCCTTCGGTGGGGGTGTTGTCACATTCTAATGCAACCCGAAAACCCCATTCCAGCACCTGCCTTGATGGTGTGCCTCGCTAATCATTAAACTACCAACCCCAACCTCCTGGGATCGAATCCTGCTGCCGGCACGATTTTTCCAACAACCGCAGATTTTTTTTTTTACGCCGATAAAGTATTGTTTTTGACCAAGACGGAGGCGCGCCGTCTCAAGCGAACTTGAGCCACGAGAGGGACCGCCAAGCGAGCGAGTCGCCGCGCCGAACGTCGCGAAGTTTGCTTGAGCCGACTTAGCGCCGTCCGTGTTATGTACCGATAGACACAGAATCGTAAATCATGTTTTGGGGAGAGCGTTTGCCCAAACTGACACTCAAAGTGACTACTGGCCAATCGCAGCGTGTCTTTTCCGGGACTGTGCCCAACTCCCGGGCACTCAAATAGCTTGCCACACACACACCCAGCCTCTTCTACACTGCAGGACCCTGTTGTGTAATGAATTGTACAGTAAGGAAGCTCATAGGGGATCATAGTGACCACTTAATGGCCTGCTCCTGTCATGCAGTAATTAACAGCTGGAGTGTGATTACTGCAAGACTGGCAGGAGGAGGACAGCTCTCAGCAGGGAGTGGGGAGTGGGGGGTGGGGCACCGAGAGTCACAAAAGTGGGATTAGGGAAGAAATAATGGATGAGGGAGTGAGAGATGCAAAGAGGCACCGAGAGAGAGCAAGAGAGAGAGAGGATGACTGAGTGAGGTAAAGAGATACCTGGCAGTATTGATAAAGCGGAGGGAGGAGAGCGGCATTGTGACTGTCAAATGGTCACATACGTGCTCAGGTTGACAGCTGCTAACCCATTACGACCTGAGGCCGATTCGACAAAATGTCTTCTAAATCCTAACAGTTTTCTGAAAAACCCTACTGTTGCTATACGAGTGGTTTCTAAAACCTTTACCTTAGTTACAAATGTTCGCTTAAAAAATATATACATATTCAAAGATTTGCACACATTTTCAAGATTTTTCAAACATAGCAGACCTACAAGCTCATAGCGCGACACCGTTTTTTTTATAGACAAAAATACAAAATAATGTTCATAGCTAAAAATGTAAAATGACACAGATGCGTTCCCGGATTGAATGGGCTAAAGATGGAGGACATATTGAGCTCATTGAATTCTTCAGACTATATCCTAATCTGTGATGCACAGCTGTGGGTGATGTTGCAATTGACACATATGGCCAGATACACGCACGCACGCACGCACACACACACACACACACACACACACACACACACACACACACACACACACACACACACACACACACACACACACACACACACACACACACACACACACACACACACACACACACACACACACACACACACACACACACACACACACACACACACACACACGCCACACGCCACACCACCCCAACATTCTCACGCACACACGAAAGACACACACACACAAGAGTTTAATTGCAGTCATTAAGCAGCTTAATTTAGAGCAACAACTGTTGATGCGATGCGCAGGCGTCTTGGCAGAGAGCATCTTCATCAAGGATTAATCCAAAACACAACGCAAATGCATGCAGGCGCACACACATGCACACGCACACACACACACACACACACGTGCAGGTTTGTATTACTATACTTGTGAGGACATCAAAACTTTAGGACAGCATTGAAAATAGACTGAAAATAGCCGTAAAATAGCAGATCTATAAGCTTAATGCTTTGTGAGCTTGTAGAGAATCCTAACCGTAAGCACAATCTGAAGAATCTTTTTCTAAGAGTAAACCTGTCTCTAAAAAGCATTTTTTAACATTTCTCTTGTGAGGACCAGAACAATGTGCGTCTCAAATTGTACTATACTTGAGGGGACATTAAGGTCATCACAAGTGTAGTAATAAAAGCACGCACACACCAACAACACCAGAGGAGATGTGCATGCATATGCATGGTTTTAATGAACAGACATCACAATCCTTTATACAACAGCATGTCAGCTTTAACCTACTTTCACACAGTTTTCAAACTATAGGACCGTCTGACCTTCTGGTGTGATTGCATGTGCAGCACATAGTCGTAGTCTTGTGTGTGTGTGTGTGTGTGTGTGTGTGTGTGTGTGTGTACCTTCACATGTACATGGATGAGACAGAATGTGTTAATACATGAAAGCGTGTGTTTATCTGTGTGTGTGTGTGTGTGTGTGTGTGTGTGTGTGTGTGTGTGTGTGTGTGTGTGTGTGTGTGTGTGTGTGTGTGTGTGGGGGGGGGTATATACTGTAGGAAAAACATGCCATGGCATATATGGGTCAGAGGCACTGTATGGATGTATAGAGAGTAATTGGAAGAGGGGCTATAATGTTTGTGTGTGTGTGTGTGTGTGTGTGTGTGTGTGTGTGTGTGTGTGTGTGTGTGTGTGTGTGTGTGTGTGTGTGGGGGTGTGTGTGTGTGTGTGTGTGTGTGTGTGTGCGCGTGCGTGCGTGCGTCCGCTCGCTCACGCTCATATATGGAAGTAGAGAAAGTAATTGGTAAAGAAGTTCTATTTCGTCTTGCGTGTGTGTGTGTGTGTGTGTGTGTGTGTGTATGTGTTTCCTTTCAAAGAGGAAGCATCTTGTGAAGGTTCAAAAGCAGATGGACTGCTGTGTGTATAAGACGAGAAGGAGTCTAGAGGGACAAAATACCCCGAGCTCTATATATCACTTCATCGTATACATGCAGTACACTGTACTGCATGTGAACTCACACTCCTTCTGGAGCACTCAGCTAGTGGACACACACAACAGGACTGAGAGAGAGAGAGATGGGGGAAATCATTCCCTCTTACATGTCAAAACAGAAAGGGAGACGGGAGATAAGAGAGAATGAATGAAAGAGGGAGACAAAGGAGGAAAAGTTGTGACGGGGCAGATTGAGAAAGACAGAGCGAACAAGAGAGGAAATACAGAAAAGCTCCACATGGGCCGTAGCTGTATCTCTTTTGAGATACAGCTAGCATGCTATGATAAATGCAGCCGCTATCTCGTGGTGTCAGCATTGCAAGGGCGTCGGTAGCTAACATGTTGCATAACGGACCGAATGATAAAAGAGGTCACCCTCAGAATTTATACGTGAGAACTATCCTAATGGGTGCTCTTGGTAAGATAATTAGGGAGTGGCTTGGTTTATTCATTCAGAACATTACTTTGAATAGGACGGAGCAGGTACTGATGTTAAGAAAACGCTCCGTCATCGTTCCATGTTTCAACAGTACAGCATATTGAAAGCACCCACATTCGCAATGGTGCGCTACACAATGTAGCCTGAGAAACATTATGTTTGTGTCTGGGACTGTGTGTGAGCCAGTGATTTTGAATTAATGTTTGTACCAAAACGGAGCGATAAGTCTGAGCAGGACTGACAAGACACACCAGCTGGAGGGTAAGTACAGAACCATTATTTCTCTCAAGGTTGCGGAACCTCAACATGTTGGGATATAACTGAGTATTGTTTCTTAGCTTTTTTCATTTCAGCCAAATGTATTCATTAACTTCTTACCATGTGGTGTTACATCCACAGATCCGTCACTCATGTCTTATCAATATATATTGGTATGGGCTTTTGGACAAGTATACATTTACTTAACATGGATGCTCCATTGAAGGTTTTGCAGGTGACCCTGTTTAGTGCTGATGGGTATTGTTAGAACAGTTGCTTCTTTCTTACGCAACCCCATCTCTTCATGTAAATAAAGCCTTTATCCTTAATACGTCATGAATTGTGACGTGTTGTGACTGTGAGCTTGTACTGTATATCGGCTAGCATACCATCATACATACTGTATCGTAATACGGGCAGAAATGTAGAAAGAGTCAAAACATACACTATAAGAAAAAAATGTTTTCAGTTGAAGGTAGACAGTGTTACATAATGGCAGAACAAAATAAAGCTTTTTTTTTTTGTGACAATGACATTTATAACCTGAAGCAAACACACACACAGAGAGAGAGAAAGAGAGAGAGGGAGAGAGAGATGAAGACAGAGGTAAAGAGAGAGAAGAAGCGATAGAGAACTCCTCATGAAGGAAAGCTTTCTCCAAATGTGAACGGCTAATGATATTAGCGAGCTAGTTAGCAATCAACAGGGCCCGCTATCTGTTCTAATTAACAAATTAGTGTCACTTAAGAGGCAGCGAATGCAATTAAACTGATCCAAAGACTTTGCTGATTGCCATCGCAGCCGCTTCTGTGGGCGGGGTCAGGCAAACAAATCGTTGCGGTCGGGTGAAAACCTCATATGTCCAAAGCTGTTATTTTTCAGGATTCAAATTCAAAAAGTAGCAAAAATAGAAGATCTGCAAGCTCACAACGTGGCACGATGTGGCACGTTGCGAGCTAATAGATCAGGATCTTTGCTACTTTAGTGTGACAGTGCAGTATGACGAAGTATGGCATTAATTTACGAAAAAAAACATGCCTGACATCGACGAAATGCAGTTGTCACAGTAGGTCTATTGTTTTAGCTGTTAGCTGATCAGGATGGAAAACGAACAGCAGTCACCAGTCAAATGCTGTCACAACCAAGGTTTGCTCTTTATTAATTCAACCTACACTTTTCAGAAGGTACCAATCACATTCTGCTTCCCTATACACCACATTGAGTTTATTTGTTTTGTGTTTTCCTGATTCCAGAGAGGAATGTGTACAATACAGTATATCCAAGAAAATGCTTTGTTAATAGCAAAACAAAGTAATAATAATAACCGAATAACGTGTGTGTGTGTGTGTGTGTGTGAGAGAGAGAGAGAGAGAGAGAGGGAGTGTTGGGTGTGTATGAGTGTCTACTGTATGTGTTGTACTGTATGTATTGAAACGTTACGATATATAACAGCCATATAGTGCTCAGCACATTTTAAGGCATACTGTGTGAAAGGTGTGATTGTCCATATTGTCATCCTGAAGTGTGACATAATGCACATCAGTCTGTGATGCTGTTTTGCAGAACATGAGATAAGGCCAAAGGAGAGGAAGGATGGCGGATGAGGAGCCTGGAACACGGGCTGACAGTCTCCTCATTAAAGATGTTAGACAAGGTGAGGCTGAGGGAGAGAGCAAGACCAAGAGCGAGAGAGAGACGGAGAGAGAGAGAGACAGACAGAGAGAGAGAGTGTTCAGGAGGGCAGATCACGTCTCTGCACGCTTCACAGACCATAGGAAATAAATAGGTCTGCCTAGCACTGAAGGGCATTACACACACACACACACACACACACACACACACACACACACACACACATCTTGACGTTGACAGGAGATTACATATGGAAATGAGTTTCTATTAAAAAGTCATTGATGTGTTAATGCTTAATATCGGCTGTCAAAGAAGTCAAGCAAAATGGTCACACACACACAGCCAGAAAAGAACACACTCACGCAGACACACACGTGCACACAATATAGTAGCCTTGTTGTTAATCAGACATAATAAGGTCTAACTGATTCTGATTCAAGGCCATTGACCTAATTTCTCTTTCAGAGAGAGACAGTGTGTGTCTGTGGGGGGTGGGCGAGATAAATAATAATACATCTGGTCAGTATTTATGCAAATGTATTCATGTAGGATCAGCATCTTGTTTATGTTTGTTAATTCACTTAGCTAGCCTCTCTCTCTCTCTCTGTGTGTGTGTGTGTGTGTGTGTGTGTGTGTGTGTGTGTGGTGTGTGTGTGGTGTGTGTGTGTGGTGTGTGGTGTGTGTGTGTGTGTGTGTGTGTGTGTGTGTGTGTGCGTGCGTGCGTGCGTGCGTGCGTGCGTGCGTGCGTGCGTGCGTGCGTGCGTGCGTGCGTGCGTGCGTGCGTGTGCGTGCGTGCGCGCGTGCGTGCACAAACATGTGTGTTTATGTGTTTATTGGCAACAATTCAGTTAGCTGTCATTAATTCAGTTTGCTGGCCTGGTAATGCCTTATCTTTAGTTTATGCAAACATTATTACTACTATGTAAACACAAGCCATACTATTTGTTAAAGCTTTGAGACTAATGATGTGGTTTGTTTAGTAAATTAACAAACTGGGGAATAGATAGGCCGTGATAAGGGCTATCTATTCCCCCATTTTTTAATGTATTTATATCTTTTTACATCTTTCCCACCTCTCCCTCCTATAGTTCAGCCCATCACATCTCCTATAGCTACTACTCTTAAGCAACAGAGGGACTGCTAGTACTGTATATCACAGGTTTTCAGAGTGGGGGCCACCACAGGGTGGGAGGGAGGCCAAATGGGAAGGAGATGAAAAAGAAAATAAATAAATAATAGAAATCAGATATAAATATATTTATCTATCTCGGAGGGATACATTACAGCAGGGGTTCTAAAACTTTTTTATACCACGACCCCATATGAGGTTTTTTTTTTACAGCTAGTATACTGTTTATCAGGACTAATGGAATGCCATTGCTCTTGACAAATCAAATTCAACCAGAACTAACTGCTGTATTATCTCCTGTTATCATCTACTTTGATTCTACTGAGTTTGCAAGTCAGCTAGCTATAGTGAGATAGTAAAAGTCTGGTTTTAAAGTGAGGTGGAACCATGTAGAATGTGATGAAGGCTGATTCTAAATTCACTTGCCCTAACCACTTACCATTGGGGAGGGGGGTTATACCCCTCACCAGCGAGTTGGCAGCTTCGAGCTGAGTAACATGCCGCAATTAAGCAACAGAGCAAGACAACTGCAAATAGGCTACCTTTAAAGTTCTGCATTCAATAAAAAAAATTGTCAATCCTGTCTTTCACTGTCCCATGCGGCTACAAATATGCATTTTAATAGGCCTTATTACATTTTTGTCCATAACATGTTCCTAATAAGAGTATAAGACCTACAATGTTTTTGCACTCAATTTGTTACTCTATAGGCAATATACATTTACCGCTGCAGGTCTTAATTTGAACTCCGCTCTTAGAACGTCTGATTTCCATTAGTGGCTAACTTGATGCTGGTTCAATACAATCAAATATTAATTTTGCAGCATTTGCTCACTCAAGCCGGCTGGTCCCACGGTCCCAAATTAATCATAAGGCACTGGGGAAACTATGCACAACTCTCCAGTAGGTATACCTAGATTCAACAGTAAGAGACGGTACACAATAAGAAGTAAGAGTACTAAAATGGCAAAAAATCTAATGAAACAGTGATTAACGGCTCACTTTAAGCACTGGCGCAAACTACTAAGCTAGGTTAACTATCATGAGGAAATGGAATCAAACTTAATTGGGCATGGCCCAGGGACTGAAAAGATAATCAGCTCTTCAGTTATGTGCCTTTTTGGGTTAGGCCGTGCCCTTTTGGCCAGTAGAAATAAAAACCTTGCCCTGCCCAAGAGTCTAGACTATAGAGTTGGAGGAAAAAGAAAAGAAAAAAGGCATTGTGTGCATAGTAAATATGCACACATTAAAAGTAATAGAATCAAGACTTCATATAAAAACATATTTATCTTAAATATCACATAAAAAACCTCATCCACCCACACACACACATCATCATGAGACAAGTAGAGTTCCATTTTAAATGTAAAAAAAACATGCACAGGCACGTTAATTATTAATCAGTCTCAATGCTACAAACTCTCTCTCTCTCACACACACACGAAAAGGAAGACATGTTTTCAGTCCACTAGACTAAAAAATAATGTCAAATGGGAGGTGTTGGAGCATGAACTGACACCTCAACAGAGAGACAGATAAAGGAAGAGAACATGAGTGAGAGAGAGAGGGCCTCTAAAAGCTGCCCTGTGTTTTATCTCAACCTGCCCCACACACACACACACACACACACACACACATAAAAACATACAGACATTTTAAATCATGGTCTTCATTTCTATAGCAACTCATGAGCAACACTTTATTACACACACACAAGAAACTATAACAAGTGGATTTGGGCTGATTGGAGCCCATACAGTATCTCCACCAGGCTGGTTGAGTAGCCAGGGCTGTGTTAAAGGGGAATACCACTCATTTTCAACATTGAACTATGTCTTTAATACACCTTGGAGCTGTTGTGTGGAAATAAGAAAAAAGTCCCCCCCCCACCTTTCTATGTTGCCTAGAACTGGATAATTGATTGAGGTCATGTGATCAGTGACACTCGCAAGGTGTACTTTTGGCTGAGGGGGCGGAGCCAAGAGTAGGGGGGGGACTTTTTTCTTATTTCCACACTGAAAATGAGTGGTATTCCTCTTTAAGTGCAGGTTGCAGCCATCAGGGCACGAGGAAGCTGAGGAGAATACATGTCTACAACATGATAGATGCTTTTGAAGTTAGTCTATATAGAGGTCCCTCAACATGCGCTGCAGCCAACACACTCTCACTCCCCAAAATCCATATTGTGACTTCTTGGGACAAATGTGACCAAACAGTGCTTTCCCGGGCACCAAAAAACAGTTCAGTTCAAACGATTGAGTCGCGCCGTCTAAAGTTTGAGCCACGAGAGGCACCGCCGAGCGAGTCGCTAGGCGAGCGAGTTGCTGTGCCGAGCAATGCGAAGTCCGCTTGAGCCGAGATAAACTGTTAATGCTATATTATCATTCAAATCTTAGTGTTTTGCCAATTATTTGGGGGCCCACTTGCAATATCCTCACGGGCCCCACAGGTTGAGAACCAGTGGTCTAGATTGAATCAGAATCTGTGTGACACACCCAAGGTAGTACTAGCATTTATGGATATAATCGTGTGTGTGCGTGTGTGTGTGTGTGTGTGTGTCTCCCCCTCTGAGTGCTGTGGAGCAGACATTTCAGGCTACATTAGCGGTTGGGAGGGTCCACCTTCAAGGCAGGGGGTCATGGTGGAGCCAGGGGTCAACAAATACACACACACGAGCATGCACACATGCACACACGCAGGGAGGGGGTCTCAGGCATATAGGGGCTGCTGTAACGTGACAGATGTGGCGACAGGCCGGCCAGTGAGGCAGAAAACACAGAACAGCCTCTTCAATTGAAGACATTCACTGCTGCTGGAGATGATGCCAAATGTCAACATACACACACACACACACACACACACACACACACACACACACTATGTGCATGCACATACACACGCAGGGAAACAAGCATGTGTAAGGCAGATAGACGCAGTGATATAGCCTACTTTTAGTTCTGTTTTCAAGTTGCTTTCTAACAATCCTTCAGTTTCTATAACATTTGAATCTGATAAATTATCTTCGTGGGGTTCTCTCTCCTGATTTTTTTTTTTTACTTAGCTAGTGCCAACTGGAATTGGCTGAGATATTAATTTTTTTCAGTATCACTGTTCTTTTTTTATTGCCCAGTATGTTTGCGGAAATGAGGAATTTGCCTCAGTGAGGTTGGTGCACTACACTGAAGCAACCGTATAGACATCCATTATTTACAAGTATTTCTTCAAAAATATAAAGATGAATAGAAATAGCTAGAAAATATACCATATACAACATGTGATATACAAGCAAAACTGCAAGCAGGTATCATTCAAGGCTAGTTTGGCTTTGGGCGCATACATGAACTCATGATGACTTCATTGCCTGTATGTACAGTATATATTAATTGGTTCTGGTCAGGTGCAAAAACATGAAACGTACAGTATAGGACAATAACAATTTGCAAGACAGCAACAGCAATGTGGTCATGCAGTACTACCAAGCAGTGAGGAACTGGTACAGAGTGCAAGAAAGCCATGGAGCACAACTATACCTAGTACTAGGGATGGCCAAATGGAGACATTTTATTAACCGGTTACCGTTAGGCCTTAACGGTTAATTAATCGATAACCGTTAAGATCTTTTTTTTTTTTTTTTTTTTTAATGGCCAAAATACATTTTATTTCAAAGGGCCAAGTCTACACAGTTTGTTTTGTGTCTCCAGCAGAGTTTCTAGTGTCTCTATATCTTGCACATGAACTCTGCAGCCACACTGAGGCGCTCCACCACAAACAATACCAATGCAAAGACGAGGAAGAAGAAGAATAAAGTGGAAGTTACGTGTGGTTGTTCTCAGGTGTAGACTTGGCCAAAAAACTATTAGAAACATTTTTTTTTTTTTTTAACGGTTAATCATTAACCGTTAGTGTTAACCGGTGGCCAATTTCTTAACGGTTAACGGTTATCGGTTGGCCAACCCTACCTAGTACACACAGTTCAAACATGCATTAAAAGGGAAGATGTTTGAACGTTAAAAAGAAAAAGTCAATATGTTTGCCCCAGATCTTACATACATGTTTAAACATTATGTCATGAGCGGAAACATGTCCTGATATGTACAGACATGTAGAGAGAGGAGAGAGAGAGATACAGAGAGGGGAAGATCTGTTGGGAACATGTTGGGACATGTAAAGCCTGCACAGAGAGAGAGTGCGTGTGTGTGTGTGTGTGTGTGTGTGTGTGTGTGTGTGTGTGTGTGTGTGTGTGTGTGTGTGTGTGTGTGTGTGTGTGTGTGCACGCGCGTCTGCGACAAAAAGAGCTCGTCTTTTCTCTCCGATGGAAGAAAGGTAATATGTGGTTTCTCATTCTTACCTTTTAATCAATATTTATTTTACTGCCTATATATTAATAATAACAATAATAATAATAAGAGTGCACCCTTTAGTAGTTGTTAGGGTATTTGCCAAGTACATTTGCACATAGCTGGAATTAATCCTGTTTGAAATGAGGGTGCATGGATGGCATGGCGGATTGAAATGAGATGAGCCAAAAAGTGAAGCTGTTGATGTTTAAAGCTTTGAGTTTTGAGGTGAGTTTGCACCATGGGATGTTGCAAACATGTTGGGGCATGTAAGCCTGGGAGGGGGGGGGGGGGGGAAGAGAGAGAGAGAGAGAGAGAGAGCATGTGTGCGTGCACAGGACTACATGATTCCCTCTATGTACTGTAGATAAAAGAAAAGCAATGGATGCATTGCTTTGAACAGGGGTTTGAAAAGAAGTAAATAATAAATGTGTTTGTGATACAAAAAAAAAAGATGGCTAAACAAAATAAAGATGCATTGGCTTTACTGGTATTAATACAATTTGACTGAATAGGCTTCTCAATAGTGAACATTGTAATGTTCCACCACTTAAGGCTTACAGCCAACTACAAGGTCCTGCTAATCATTCATAACTGCATAAACGGACATGCCTCTCCCTACCGACAGAAACTAATTAGGCCTCAACGAACGTCCACCCGCACCCTCAGATCTGTGAGCAGCTTCCTCCTCGACGTCTCCAGTACCAAGCTACGCACCATGGGGGACCGGGCCTTCTGCTCGGCAGCACCACGCCTGTGGAACAGCCTTCCTATCGATTTAAGTGCACCGCAGACCCTGGACTCTTTTAAAACAGGCCTAAAAACGTTTTTATTTCGGAAGGCCTGTTCGTATTAACTCATTCACTGCCAGAATTTTTTTTTTGCCCACTGCCAGAGATTTTTCATTGAAAGAAAAAAGTACTCAGGAGCCGAGATACAAAATGTTTAAGTTTTAAGTTAACAAGGAAGTGGATGGGAGTCTAGATCTTCGACAAATCATATCTCCTTGGTCTTTGGGTCAAATAAATAAAAAAAATAATAGAAAAAATTAAAAGTCGTTTTAGTCGTTCTTGGCAGACAGGGCTTAAGGGACAGAAGTCGTTTCAGTCGTTCTAGGCAGGGAATGACTTAAATTGTTGTGTAACCACGGTCAGTAAGATCCTGCTTGACATTTTTAAACCCTTTTAACCTTCTATGATTGATTATGTGTTTTAACCATGTAGCACTCTGGGATTCCCTGTGAATGAAAAGTGCAAAACAAATATAATGTATTATTATTTAAGGCAAATGTATTCTTCATCGCATAACTCGTTTGAATGGCAAAAATGTTTAAAAGCTTGTTCATAAGTAATGGGAAGGGAACTGTGACAGCTTCCTATCCAGTCAGACTCACTCTACCCAGACTTGTTGAATGAGTTATGTTGTTGTTATAACACTCCTAGATCTCACTGGGACGAGTTCACATAGTGTTTCATCAACACCCATTATGAGAATTCAACGTTGGAACTATACAGTAGTGTTTGGAACTACTGGTTGGCCAAATGCAAGCATTACGTCCACATTCTTCTTGTTCCAGTTGTTATCTCTGGGCATAAAAAATTAAAAAAGAACTGTATGCTAGTTTTATAAATGGCTGAATATTATATGGAATAACGGAAATCCATAGAAGTGTCAAGGCTCTTCTCTTTCAATAGCTCTGACTACCTACTATTTACAGATGAATTTATTGAAATTTAAAAAAGTAAAACCCATGCCTCCAAACACAAAGGAGAAGGCATACATATTGCTATATGTAACTGTTTGTGTGATTGCGTGTTGTGCTCAACCGGTATTTTTAGATTGCAGCAGGACAAAACAAGGCATGCCTGTCGAGGGCAATGCCACTTATAACCTGAAGCGTGGAGAGATAGAGAGGGATGGAAAGAGAGAGTCAAAATGAGAGAAAGACTTTGAGCTAAGGGAGTCAATGAGAACATTTACTAGAGGTCATAGTCAACAGTTTTCTATCCTTGTGTGTGTGTGTGTGTGTGTGTGTGTGTGTGTGTGTGTGTGTGTGTGTGTGTGTGTGTGTGTGTGTGTGTGTGTGTGTGTGTGTGTGTGCGCGCTGTCCCCCAGTAGCTCTCTCATGTCATCCCAAACGTGGGGCTCACGGCCACAGAGCCCATATCTTCTGCATGGCCATGGGTGGTGCACTGCCATGTGAGAACTGACTCCTGGAGGGAGTGTGAACAGACCCCCTGATGGTATGAAAATATGACCCCTCTTACCCCCCCCCCCCCCCCCCGAAACACACACGCAGACACATACAGACACACCAGATTACACTTCGGGGGACTTAGACCTAGTTTTCCTATATGTGCATTGATGTGTTTGAATGCAAAGGAGCTCGAAGCACGAAGCAAGCACACATCAAACCAAAACTCCTGCAGTATAAAACATCAGTAATTTCAACATGAAAAAAATGGGATGGCGGGCAACGATTCCTGCTGTTTTCCGTGCACCGGTCAACACAAACGTACACATCTTCTAAGGAAGCGTTCCATCACTGGACACCCCCTTTTTTAACATAAAAAAATATATAAGAATAATGTTCATGTAAAACGATGGCCAACAAGACTCCTATACTGACTTAGAGTCAGTGGTGTGATGTACACAAGTAAGCGACTATTACGATACTGTACCATACCTGACCCCAAGCCAAGAAGCAAGAAATTGAGGAGTTATTTTTTTATCTGATTTGAATTTCAAGGCTCATGTGCGAGGTGTCACAAAAACAACTAGAAAAGTGAGCTTCTCGGAGCACAGGTCTTACTGCCAAGACTGGTGTCCTACTCAGGGCCTGCAAACGTTGAAAAGCAGCCATAGCCAATTGGAATGGGATCTGAAAAATCTGACTCATACATCTTTAACACATGACCCCAGAGAATTTTGGAATAAATCTGTAGGAGTAGTAGCAAAGTGTGTTTTGAAGATTTTGATTGTACAACCTACCGTTCAAGAGTTATTGGCCAGAAGGTAATGTGAAGAATCGGCCACTGGGGTGGCGGTTCTTCCTTGGCCCACTTATAGTGTGCGTGTGTCGCAGCAATTTGGAAGCCGATCATAGCCAATCAGAATGGAATATGAAAAATCTGACAGATACGTCTTGATCAAATGACCATAGAGATAATATGCCGATTTGCGTGAGGTTTGGACAAAATCTGTAGGATATACAGTAAGTAATATAAAATAAAATGTTTTCGGCCTACTGGTGGTGCTATGACAGGCCGATGTGAAACATTTGGAGCAGAGGTTCTGCCTTGGCCAACTGGGAGTGTGCGTGCCAATCGGTCCAACGGTGCTGGAGATTAGCTGTTCAAATACAAACTCACGGACGGACACAAACGGACGGACGGACGGAAGCAAAAAAAAAAAACTTTGGCCGTCCAGCCTTTGGCCTCACTTTGGAGAGTAAAATCTCCAAAGTTAGGCCAATTTCTCTCTGTGAATAATACAGAAACTGATGCATAGTTTCATAACTAGCAGAATAGACTAATACTACTGAAACAATAAGCTACAATGAATTCAAAATTATGCTTAACAAATGCTGACTCAGACCAAAAGAGCACACATTATGCATATTTTATAGTCTTTAAACTAGTTTTCGTGCTGATTTTAAAAGTGTTTTAATAGTTTATGCAGTAAGGCACAACATGGCCTGGCACTTGAATACCTCTTATTATGCCTGACTTCTACTGTCCTTAGTTGCATGTCAATGTCACACACCAAAAAGAGCAGATCTACAATCTCACAACATATTGTCAGCTTGACATGATATAGGTATAAGTCAGGCTTTAGAAATATATAGACCAGGAAGGCCCCTCAGATCCTCCACTCTCTTTTAGCTGATCCACAAAGCAGAACAAAAACATCTGGTGACGCTGCGTTCAGCTATTGCGTTCCACTCTGTTGGAACCGCCTTCCAGAGAACATGAGAGAAGCTAAAATACGTCTTATCACTCTGTGCTGTTTTTATTTTTTTATTTTGTATTGTATGCATTGATTGCGTTCATCTTTAAATCCATTTTAACAACCAAAGTTTTGCCATTTGCTTCTAAAACACCTTGAACAAGGTTTGATTGATTAATTGATTGATCAATGGATCAGTTGGTCAGTGTTAATACACTTTTTTTTATAAAGTGCTTTTTATAACATGGTTACAATGTGCTTTACAACAGCAAAAAACAGAGCTATAAGGAGAATCAACAACAGTCAATTAAAAACACAGCAATAAACAGAACATAAAAAGAATGCAAGGAATAATGTTGTGCATACCAGTGGAATTTGACACTGGTTCCATGTGTAGTTTATAGTGTAATGACTGATTTATACTTGGCTGCGTGACACCTGCACACAAATAAGTATAAATCACCCGTAACAGTGCATCAACCATACGACTCTGCATGTTTGTGCCAAGAGGCGAAATCTTTTTCTAAGTGATCTGCTTATTTATTCATCCGAGTGTAGATGAACCGGTGGAGGCTGCATCTCACACAGAGAGCTCTGTGGTTCTATCAAAGAGAGAGCGAGAGAGAGACAGATAGAGAGACAGGAGGGGGGGAAAGACTTAGGAGAGGAGGACTGGAGGAGAGACGCCATGGTAGAGACGTGGGAAGTGGGTGAAATCACAGGGGAGACGGGGAGCGAGAGAGAGGCTGACAAGAGACAAAGAAAGGAAAAGGAAGGTCTGATGGAAGAGAAGGGAGAGCAAGGCGTATGGACAGACAGACAGCCAGACAGAGACCGTGTGGGGACTGAAGTGACAACATGGAGACTGACAGGCAAAACAGACAAACGGCTCAGTAAAACTGGGACAGTTGCGTAATGTTTCAGATGGGATGCAACTAAATCATTTATCTTTCTTCCACAGTCTCCAAGCAATGTTTTCATGTTAACCCATTAAAACCGGGAAAGCATCTCTGTCATTTTAGATTTTAGCGTTGGGCATTCAAAAATAGCAGATCATAGCGTGTCACTTCGTGCCGCACTATGAGCTTGTATAGATCTGCCATTTTTGAAGAAATCGTGAGAATGTGTGCAAATCTTTGAATAGGCCTATACATTTATTTTTTTAAGCTAACATTTTTTACTCAAATCTTTGCCTCTGGGGGTCCTTGGAATTAAATATCTTAAGATGGGGGTCCGCAGCCAAATACATATAATTTTGGGGGTCCTTGATATGAAAACGTTAGAGCACCACTGATATAGCAAAATATGTTTTTTAGAAGAAAAAAAAAAGGATTTAGAAGACATGTGTAAAATCGGCCTCAGGTCTTAATGGGTTAAGGTGTTCCTTAGTTACTAGTCACTCTGGGTAAGGGTCAACTTTTAGTTTCTACCTTGTGGCTTAATTTATTTTATGTCTCTCTCTCTGTCTCTCCCTCCCTCTCTCTATCTCTTTCTGTGCAGGTAATGATGTGTTGATCACAACATCCACGTAGGAGCTTCAAGCTAATTACTGATAGAATAACTAATTAACTGAGATCTCTTGTGCGTGTGTGTTGTGTTCTGTCAGTGTGTCTCATGTATACAGCCCAGTGTGTGCGTGTGTGTGTGTGTGTGTGTGTGTGTGTGTGTGTGTGTGTGTGTGTGTGTGTGTGTGTGTGTGTGTGTACGCACATGAACCTGAGTGGGTGAGCGCGTATGGTTAAGTGTGAGTTGGTGAGTGTCTGTGAGGTAAATAAGGCAGGTTGAAAGTACCTTAGGGAACTGCGAACAACAGATTAAATGAGTTCACCTTTTCTTACAAGTCAGACTCCATTTGGGTTGAAAACTACACAGCAGCTTCTTGATGAGACTCTCTGGTGAGCGTATATTTAGTTGTGTGTTTATTTCACATTTTGTGTGTGGAAAATATATTGTGGAAAATGTGTGTTTGGGTTTAGGTCTCTGTCTGTCTGTGTGTGTGTTGCATGGCAAAACCAATGGTGTTAACTGTGTGGCGATTATGACCACTGTAGAACAGCTGCAATATGACAAGACGGACGAAAAACTAAAACTGAACTCAAGCTGTTAGAAACGAAGTGTTCACACCTGCTATTGCTTTGACAGGGCCAGGGCCAAACAGTTTTAAGTGTTTTGTTGTTTAAGACATTTTTATTATGGGCACGAATAAATTGAGCTCCTGATGAGCATTTGCGATCATCTGGCAGGGAAAAAAATGGCTAGTTAAATTTTCACATGTTGCAATAATGGCCTTAATATCACTAATATTCCTCATTAGACTCCAGAAGAAGATTAACCCATTAAGACCTGAAGCCGATTCTGCAAATGCTTTCTAAGTCAGTAGTTCTCAAACTTTCAAGATTCTTTCAAAAATGTTCAAAAAATAGCAGATGTACAAGCTCGCAGTGCGGCACAAAGTGACACGCTGTGAGCTTGTCTGCTTATTGTATGCTATTTTTGAAATGCCAACGCAAAAATCTAAAATGGCACAGATGCTTTCCCGGTTTCAATGGGTTAATATCACTAATATTCCTCATTAGACTCCAAAGGAAGATCAAAATTAAAATAAATAAAAACTCTGAAACTCTTATCTCTGTGAGCATCAGAACAGCCCCAACAGACACAACTCAAGATGTTGTGAAGTTTTCTACAGTATATCGTAAATCTGCAGAAAGCTCAAAGACATAGCAACGGTATCTAGAAGGCTTGCATTTACTTCTTTATATCGCCGAAAAAGTGGAAAACTTAAAGGCACAGCCACAGGGCTTTTATTGGACGTTGCCAAAAAAGGTGAGTGGGGTTCAAACGAGGGTTTTGCACATGAAACGGTACAATTAATCTTTGCTTCTTC
>NC_137605.1:36240732-36258232 GCF_963280865.1 Gymnoscopelus braueri | reverse complement strand
TGGCAAACAGTCAGTGTTGAGACGCACTGTGAGCTTTGTGCATCGTCTAGTTTCAAGGTATTAAATGTAGAGTGAAAAAAGGAGGGACCCCAGCAGTGGTGGAAAAAGCACTCAATGTTTTACTTACTGTAGGTAAAAGTATCAATACTGCAATATAGAAATACTTTGTTACAAGTAAAAGTCCAGAATTCAAAATGTACTTGAGTAAAAGTACAAAGGTATTGGCATCAAATTGTACTTTACGTACCAAAAGTAAAAGCACTCATTATGCAGAATGTCCCATTTCAAGTTTTCAAATGTATAAAAATCTTTTGAAAATAACAGATCTACAAGCTCACAATGCGTCGCATCGATTGTAATAATAATAAAAATCTACAAAGTAACTGAGAAGTAACTAGTGACTAAAGTTTTCAAATAAATGTAGTGGAGTAAAAGTGCAATATTTGCCTCTGAGATGTAGTGGAGTAAAAGTAAAAAGTATTGGAAATTGGAAATACTCAAGTAAAGTACAAATACCTCAAAATTTTACTCAAGTACAGTACTTAAGTAAATGTACTTAGTTACTTTCCACCACTGGACCCCAGTATAGAGCCCTGGGGGACTCTGGTCAACTCAGTACAGGGATTAAGTGGTCAGAAGGAGCCAGCGAGCCATGTGGCGATGATTCCTGGCAATCTTTGGCAGCCTCGTCCATCTGTGTGTCACACAGCTTCCTCACAGCCGTGGCAAACAGGAGGTGACACCTGTCACAGATGTTGGAGCTAGCCAGCGAGCTAAAGCCCACATATCTGTCTGTCTGTCTATCTGTGGCGATCTGTCACATGCCATCCAGCCTCAGCCAGTACGCCAAGTCATGTCTGTTCTGCTAATATCTGTGTGAAACACTAACACTGTGTGTCGGGTGGTACTGTATGTGCATAATGCGCGCATACAGTATGTGCGTGGGTGTATGCAATATGCATAGATTTGTGAACGCTATATTTCCATCACAAAACGAGCTTATGCTGATGATGAGCTGATAAGAGCAGTGAGATTTGACCTTCCAAACATGGCTCTGTGTCCAAATATCTAAAGTGTTTTACTTGAACCCCATGTATAAACCAGCATTATAAAATGGGCAGTTGTAACAAAGCATTCTGACTGTAAAAATTAACCCAGTAGGGTAGAGCCTAGAACTCGAAACCACGTCAGGAGTCAGACAGCCGATACATATGTCATGTCAGACACTAACGCTATGTGTCATGGGGGGTGATAGCGGTGAGTGATAGCGGTGGTGTGTGTGTGTGTGTGTGTGTGTGTGTGTGTGTGTGTGTGTGTGTGTGTGTGTGTGTGTGTGTGTGTGTGTGTGCGCGCGCACACGTGCATGCGTGTATGTGTGTTTAAAGCGTATAAAAGTGTCAAATCCCTTTTTCTATGTCAAAGACAGCCTATTGACGGTCGGGAATGATAACCACAGAGGGGGGTTGAAGACCATGTTATGCAGAGACCTGGTGCTTCAGCTGACTGCAGGTCTGCCTAAATGGATCCCTGCTTCCTGCAGCGGTACATGCACACTGGCTTCACACAGGTCACAAAGAAATGCAACCGAACCACTTTGCTGTACACACAACATTTTATAGCTCAGGCCAATCCATTGCCAACATTATGATTTGGTTACAGCACATGGCTGTGTGATTATATAGCCGGACCCTACATCGTTTTTTCCTCAGGTGTATTATATTGGCCAGGAAACATCTCAGAAAGTGAATGTATTGCAAGCTTCAACTGCAGGCTGATGTCGAGAGCGCGCGCGCGCGCACACGCACACGCACACGCACACGCACACACACACACACACACACACACAGCACTGAATACACAGTACACATGGATCATCATTTGACCAAAGAGAGACATATTTAATGGCATTTGTTGTTATCACATCTAAGAATAATCTCTCTGAAATCGACAGCTCTCTCATCTGAAAGTATCGCCCAGCCTCTGAGGTTTAGCAGCCTGCCCACTATGATATAGTGATCGTTTTGACCGTGGGGGTTGGGGGGGGTCAGACACAAAGCTTATATCCGAGCCTTGTGTGACAAAGTCAACCCCGTCAGTTCAGCTCATACTGACGTTGGGAACATGCTCAGTATGGGGTCCAGTTCAATCATATCTCACAGCGCTATCACTTCCATTAATGTTGACCACGACACAGTGGGGGACGTGGCACTGCAAGTGTGTGGCCCGAGTTCTTGATGTGACACAGAGCGAACACACACCACAGGTATTGAATTGTTAGACCAATACCAATTAGCCAGCAGACAAGTCTGGCTAATATGACGCACAGTGAAAATCCTGTGTGTTCAATTAACTCTGGGCCCATTTGGTTACAGTCGTACGCTGTCAAAGAGTTACAAATGGGTAAATGAACACCAAGTATTTCACTGTATCCCACTCATAATCAAAAAAGCAAACACTGGACAAAATGAGAAAATGGGAGAGGAGGATGGCAATCATAACGGGCAGGCTGGTTCTGGATGAAGGGAGCTTGTTTACTGTCATTCATCAACCCAAGTCCACCGTCTCTCTGCCACAGTAATTCAGAGAGACAAACATACATAGTGTACACGTCAGAATGTCACAGTCTCACTTATGCACACATACTTATCGGCAAACAAACCAACAGACGCGCACATATGCGCACACACACACACACACACTTTTCATTTCCGACATCTATCCCCAGTCCCCTCCATTACCTCCCTGCATTACTAAACTCTTCTGATGTAAAATTATACATTCAGACATTTGAATAATTCACATGACTAAAAGCCTCTCTCTTTTTTTCAGAGGGAAAGAGAGCTATTTACCTCAAATCACATTTGAATAAATCCCATAAATCCTTTCAAAGTTCCCAGAGATAAACCAATCAAGCACCCCTGACTGGGGTTGGCCGGCCAATCAGAATTAGCATTCATACTCGGAGCTGCGTTTATTCGAAAACATCAAATAGCAAATCAAATTGTGGGTTTGCCTATTTGCGAGACTCAATTTGTTTCAGATAAGAAATAGGTGGCTAATAGAGAGAGAGAGGGCGAGCGAGCACATTGATGTTGTAATGCAATTTCAACCGTAGCAGAAATATTCAATACGGGAAAAGAAGATGTGAGCTCCGTCCATAAATATGGACTGATCATTTAATTCACACGACGAAAAAGGGCAGAAGACAGGAAAAATACATCTCATATTCTAATTCAAGGCCAAAGAGTGCAGAGAAATCTGTGTGATGCGAGTGTGCACAGAATGTGCATGCATTGTGTGTGTGTGTGTGTGTGTGTGTGTGTGTGTGTGTGTGTGTGTGTGTGTGTGTGTGTGTGTGTGTGTGTGTGTGTGTGTGTGCGCGCGCAATACGTGCAGCTCGTCATGAGCTACAACCACACTAAAGTACGGTATAAGCAGAGTCTCGTGTCACCAAACTATCCCTCTTTTTCTCTAACTGCTCCTTTTTATATATTGCTACTGTATATATCCCTTCTCTCTCCCTCTCTGCATCAGAAGTACACTCAGGTCTACAAGATAGACGCAAATCATGTTTCCCCAGTTAGTCTCTCACCATGTAAAGATTGAACAGGCAGTAACCCCTGCTAGCTTCCTCTTTTTCTGTCACCCTTGAACACAACAACCAACTGTCTAGGACATTCATGTTTCCTGTATTCTAACGGATTATACACATGCACGCACACACACACACACACACACAAAAAGAACAAATTGTGTTATATTTACAGATTCACACAGAGCACCTACAAACACGCTACTTGCAATCAAACACGAACACCTACTGTATATGAGAACAGTAACACAAGTAAAAATGTGCGTGTGCGCGCACACACACACACACACACACACACACACGCACACACGCACACACGCACATTTCCGGTCTGTGATCGCTAGTCACAAGTTCCTGCTTCTTGTTGTTCACACCAGTCTGACACGTGAGTGCGCAAAACAATAACATCTAAAAAATTGCCTTGTTTATTAAACGGCCGACTTCCTCCCAATGTGAAACTCTACCGTATCTTACACCCTCACCCCTTGTCCCTGTCTCTTATAGCACCCCCCCCCCCCACACACACACACACACACACACACACACAAACGTACACACAAACACAAAAAGGTCAAAGCAGATGCTAAGTGAGCCCCTGACTGCCCAGCCCAGAGCAATATACTGGCAAATTTACAGCTGTTTCGAGCAAGGTTCCGCATGTGGTTTAGACAAACATGCCCTTGAAGAGTACCATACAACTCCTTTTTCATGGGTCCTTACACAGTGAACTGAAATATATAGACAGGCATAAGTATACATGTGCACAAAACATACAACTAAACTACTACTGAAGTACCACCACCACCACTATTACATTATCAATAATACTACTACTGCTACTACTAATAATAATAATAAAAATACAAGGGTAATGGGGTCATGGAGAAATTGAGCACGCACATCCCTAGAAATAAGCTGAGTATCCATCCATAAACTTGCCCTTGACTGACCTGCCTGTGGCACAAGAGCTGCTGTGCAGTGAGAAAATGCTGGGAGTCTAGTCTTAGAGAACAGATGCTGGGGCTAAACAGCTGTTCAGCGGGCATTCAGCTAGCACCAACTGGCATGGCCCTCCACCCAGGAACAAAAACACAAACATGTGTTGGTAAGACCTCCTTCCAATACACACGCACGCACAAAATGCACACACGAGCATGCAAACTTTTACTCAGTGCATAAGTTAACTCATAATGTCACTAATCATTGAACTGACATTTCAAGATTCAAGAATTACATTTGTTACATCTTACATAGATTTACACATTCTACACAAGAGTAGAATTATTTGGTTTTGTCTGCTCTACATTGTAGCAAGTTAGCAACAACAAAAATAAGAATTAACTAATAATAACAAGACATGAATAACATGAGATTTGTTGCCATTAGTTTCAAAATATGAACAAACAACATGGATCAGAATCATCTCATCGTGATTTGATGTGTATGTGAACGTGTGTGTGTGTGTGTGTGTGTGTGTGTGTGTGTGTGTGTGTGTGTGTCCACATGCACATGAGTTCAGAACAGAAAAACCTCAAGCAGGCTGAGCTGAAGATTACCTTCAGTTTGCTTTCAGATTCAGATTAGAGAACATCATTGCATATCCATATGAATTAAGCTATCACTCTAATATAAATCAAAAATAGAAATAGTAATAATTTGCGTAAGAGCTACTGTCCATGATTCAAAGTTGTATTTGTCAGTCACTCATACAAGTATGTGCAATTAAATATTGGTTTGAGCATGCTCTGCAGACTGTGCTAACAATATATGATACAATACAATGGAGTGGAGAGGGTCAAAGAGTTCAAATTAACATCACTGAAGATCTCTCCTGGGCAGTGCAGACAGAGCGGGTGGTGAAGAAAGCACAACAACGCCTCTACTTTCTCTGAAAACTGAAGAAAGCTGGCATGGGTCCCAAAGTCCTAAGAGCTTTCTATAGAGGCACCACAGAGAGCATCCTGACTGGCTGCCTCACTGCCTGGTATGGCAGCTGCACTGACCTCAACCGCAAGGCAATGCAGAGGGTTGTGTGGACAGCCGAACGCATCAGCGGATGTGATCTCCCCCCCATCCAAGCTCTGTACGATAAACGCTGTGTCAGAAAAGCTCACGGAATCATCAAGGATCCGAGCCATCCCAACCACAGACTGTTTGAGATGTTTCCGCATGGAAAACGGCTACGCAGTCTCAAAGGCAATAAACTGCAAAAAAGCTTCTTCCCCTGTACCAGAACTATCCAGGGCAAAGGGAAACGCTAACCCAGCCCCTCCTTTAAGTAAAGTGACAACATTTTACAATGGTTATTAGCAATTATACCATCAGTATAAGACAAAAAACACCACAATGATTATTAGGGATTTGTGTTAGTAGAAAGTGTCTGGATCAGTGAGTGGACTATAGTCCATTCTCTCAGTCGATCAAATTCTCTCCGAGTGGCGTCCTCTCCCCTCGCCTCCAAGGTAGGGAAGGAATCAAATGGGATCCCAATGGTCTGGCAGCACCTCTTCTGCAGACTCTCCAAATCTTGAACTGTTTTTTGGCGGACGGCCCAAAGGTGAGGCATATTCCAGGACTGTTCTGATAAAGACCACTTTTACTGTAGGTCTGTACATCTGAGGGGAATCGTGCTCATTTGGCAATGCTTAGATAGTGAACCCTTGGCTGAGTCTTCTTCAGCATGAACTGAACCTCTGCGTCCCATGTGAGGTCAGAGAAGAGCTGTAATTCACCACTCTACTGCCTGGTTGCTCAAAATGATAGGAGGAATGTGTCTGTTTTGAGGCTCCCTAAGACTGATGACCATGTCCTTTGTTTTTACAGTATTGGCTGTGAGGCAGTACGTCTGCCACCAGGCTGTAACTGCGTCAACAGCCGCTTGGATCTGCACTCAGTGCTTTCCAATCCTCTAAAAGACAGCTGTGGGTGTTTTGCCTGTGTGTGTGTGTGAGTGTGCACGTGCGTGTTGTTCCTTTCAAAGAGGAAGTATCTTGTGAAGCTTCAATAGCACATGGACTGTGAGGAGGGGAGTCATAGAATGCAACAAAACATCCTGAGCACCCCAAAAGAGTGTGTGTGTGTGTGTGTGTGTGTGTGTGTGTGTGTGTGTGTGTGTGTGTGTGTGTGTGTGTGTGTGTGTGTGTGTGTGTGTGTGTGTGTGTGTGTGTGTGTGTGTGTGTGTGTGAGTGAGTGTGTGTGTGTGTGTGTGTGTGAGAGAGAGACAATAGAGACTCACCCTGGAAGGATTGCGTGGCTCTCTCCACTAGCTCATCTATAGGGTAGCTGGCCAGGTCTCCTCTGGCGTGCTTCGTCTTACAGTAGGTACACGCATTCAGACACCTGCAAAGTACACACAGAGACAACGCAGAGGGTTACAGAGTGTTTGGACACACTAGTCAATATGGGTGTTGTTCTTTGGTGTTCTTTGGTTGTCTTTTTTGAAAGGCTTGTTTATGTTTTTTTTGGTTGCACTACAACCACACCACTAGGGGGCAGTTAACATGTTGGTGATGGGTCATCATGGTAAACAATGTCAAATCATAAATAAGACACAGGTGTACCACCTCAAGTGTGTTTTGGACTGAGGGATGTAATGGTTCTTACTGCAAAATGAATAATGTAGACTAACGCAATTATTTAAAACAAAACAGTAGGCTAAATTCTAGCACAAGTACTATCATTGCTAAGGAAAATACATTCTACAATCTACAGTACAACAACAGCAAGACAGAAGTGAGAAGAAGTGAGCACCAAAGGATTAACTAAACGTAGATGTGTCAAGAGCATTCACCACTGCCAATATCAGTGTTGCATCGCCAATATCAGTTTTGGGCCGATTGATCACAACCTTTTACTTACTTATGTCACAACATGCACTATACCATATGTGTGCATGTGTGGGTTCATGCATTCTTAGTGAGGGAGGGAGGGAGAGAGAGAGAGAGAGAAAACGATAAACATCACATATACAGGAGATAGAGAAAGGGCAAATATGGTGACAAATCGCTGGTCACGTTAGATCAGTAATTGCCATTTTCTGACCGTATTTTTTATGGCAAAGACCGAACAATGAAATCCCCTCCGGACATCATGACCAGTTAAAAAACCCACGGCAATGTATTATTATCACTGCAAGTAAGATTCATTTCAAATCCTCTGCTTCTCTCAGCAATTACTCTCTCTCTTTCTCTCTGTGCGAGCAATGCGCACACACATCGGAGACACTTTGACAGGAGTACTGTGAGAGTTTCTGTGTGGAACTGTCACAAACCATTTAATGAAAACATGCAAGCTGTGCAAGTTGCAACGCTAAGTTGTCCTACTCCTACCACAAATCAATAATGCACGCGCATTTGAAGATGGAGCTGTCCAGGTCAAACCAGGAAGATAATCATAAAGATGGATACATGTACATGGAATGCACATGCACTAGCATCCCGTAGAACGTAACATTAACACTTTAGTTGAAAATCGTTATGAGTTACTGTACAAAATCTTCACAAAAATCAACTTTCACAAAGTTGCCCAAAGAGACACAGGCGCACAACATAATTATGTCACCATAACTGTGAGTAGCCTATGTTTTGATTTATTGCTCGCCAGATGAACCAGTAAACGTTATGAAAGATTTGCGTAGACATTTTGATTGCTCATTATTCTAAATAACGTGTTCTTATCATTAGACGCAGCCACGAACAGAACTGCATGATTGTAACCTAATGTAGATAATTAATTCTCTTTAGCAAGAAGAGGCAGTAAAAATGTTCTATTAGCCTCCTCCTTTAAATTCAAATAATGGTCAACCCCAAATATAAGGCTGTAAATGTTGTTATTCGCTACGTTTAAGCACCTGCTCGTCATTCATGTATTAAATATGATTATGTACGTAATTTTTTTTTGCACATGTCCGGTAAACTGAAATCATTCTGGACATGGACGGGAATTAAAAATTCTAGCACGACCTATGTGACAAATATTGTGCATTCCAACACATTGCCAACGCATTTCAATTGTGTGTAAAATGTTTTTGTGTATAAAATAAACAATTAATTCCTTAAGAGTAGAAAGGGAGGAGAAGAAAGGATAGAGCAGACAGACTGTCTTTTATGTTCTAAACTCTGAAGACGCCGTCAGAGTTCAGTGAGCTTCAAAGTACTCAGTCAGTGATTCACTTACAGCCGGAGGCAGACCAGTGGAGGGTAGAAACCTTACCACGCATGGCCTGGACTCAAACACCCTCATGATGTTTTGGACACACACAAAAAAGAGAAAAAGAAAACAAAAAAGGGGAAAAAACACAATAAAATAAGAACAAAATGTTTTAATGAAAATAAGCAACAAAACAAAAAGATTACTTTAAAAGAAAAATCATGGTGGTACCAGAAGTGTACTGAAAGATAAATGGGGTATTTATACCACATTCTGCCAGGGGCAGAGAGAAACTGTACTCAAAGGGGGAAAAAAGTAAAAAGGTTTTACACCAGAGCCAGCGGCAAGCAAGTAATATAAATACACTTCCCAGTTTGGAGCCTAGATATGCTACTACTGCAGGAGTAGTCTTTGCTTAAGCAAGGCAATCGGAGGGAATGTTGTAGGGAATCACCGCTGGAAAAAATAATATACATATTATATATATATATATATATATATATATATATATATATATATATATATATATATATATATATATATATATCCGATCTACAAGCTCTATATATATAGATAGATCAAAGAGTTGAAAGAGGAAATAAAGCTGTGGTTAAGTACTTTAATTTAATTTAATTTCACCCCATTATCATTTCATTTCTATTTTACGCAAATTTGGTCCAGTGATAAAGGGGGGGGGGGGGGGGATTAACACTACAGTTACCAGAATAGAACATTTTAGTGAGTTCCCCCTTCAGTTCCTGGCTGTTGATTTAGTTAACAGAACAGAGAACATTGGCCTGGGGCGAAACACGAGACTAACATTATAACGCGGAATAAATATGAGTCGGGGGGGGGGGGGGGGGGGAAACGTACTCAATGGTGGCTTTCACCGATCTTTTTTTTCTCTCTCTCATCCATAAAAATATCCTTACAATCAGAACAAACTAGCCCATTCTCAAAGAGAATAAATGGCGTTCTCATGACCGTGCAAGGCTTCAGTCATCTCCTTTTAAGTGGGTCCACTGTCACCCAAGTGTGACCAATACAGAACACAGTCCAACTCATCATAAGGACAACATGACCACTTACTAATAATACAGCACTACTAATGGAGGACACAGACGACGGATCCAAGCACTTCATCACTTAGTTCCTCTACATAAAGACGCCACTATATTCAAACTGTTTTTGGTTACTCGCTGCAGTTCAGCATGATAACAACATTATAAGGAACTTAGCTATGGCACAATGCGATCGAAGATCACTATGGCATTCTCGTAAACAAACATCGTGTCTGCATAACTGCATTAAGCTCCTATGGAGAAAACGATGGGGGAATTCCATGAAACTCAACATAAACAGGAAAACTGTAACTGACGCCCGACAGATACAACAGCATAGTAATACAGTGATGCCTTACAAGAGATATCGCTGGCTGTGTGGCTGCCGTGAAAACAAGAGTCTCCATTCCTATATGGTTAGTGCCTATATGCATCGCGACGCATTGTGAGCTTGTAGATCGGCTATTTTCAAATGGCCGAAATGTATATAGGGTTGAAGTGGTTAATGTATCTTTTGTAATAATATAAAAAATCTACAAAATAACTAAAGCTTTCAAATAATTTTAGCAAAGTAAAAGTGCAATATTTGCCTCTGAGCTGTAGTGGAGTATAAGTAAAAGTACTGTTTTGACGGCGCTTCTCGTTTTCTTTTTGTTGCCTTTTATTGCTGTATACGACAGTTATTGTACACAACAACATGTTGTGTACAATAACTATAAGGCCTATGCTGATTATTTGAACCATCAGTGTGGCTGATTAGCAGATGGTCCACTTGCTGTCACTTATGTCTGTGTGAAGAGTCCCAGTGCCACTGTGACCCAAGTCACAGAGTTCAGCAGCATTAGCAATAGAGCAATGAGAAAATCTCTTAGGCTGGCACACAAAAACAAAACCGCAAATGGATCCTGGTATACACAATTACAGAGTGAGGACAGCATGAGAGAAGATTTTGAACCCGACTGGTTTTCCGTACATCCACTGCTGTCAAATGGATTGTGATGGCTGTCAGTGCCTTGCTCTGTGGACCATCTCCATAGCTTTCAATCAGCATATTTTATGGTTTCCGCTGTCCGTTGCTTTTGATGGCCAACTGTCATGAAGGCAACATTTAAAACGTACCAAGCCATTTTACAGCAATATAAAAGGCGTTTATGAATTGATGTGTTGCGGTCGATCCATATACTCTCAACGAGCGTTTCATGAGCAAACCTGACATGGCAGTGATGCGAAAGTGAAACAATGAAACATTTAGAAAAACAATGATGTTGTTAAATGAGTCCACGCTTTAGTGTGTGTGTGTGTGTGTGTGTGTGTGTGTGTGTGTGTGTGTGTGTGTGTGTGTGTGTGTGTGTGTGTGTGTGTGTGTGTGTGTGTGTGTGTGTGTGTGTGTGTCAAATAAAAAGAGAAAACAGAATCTTTCTTACACTTGCACCAAAACCACTCTGGCTATTGGTTGGTGTGTTTCCAGTCTCTGTGTCCACAATAAACTATTGGCATCGGCAGCTATACAAGTGAGTGTGCGGCTATACTCCTTTATTCTTTAACGCTTGCGCCAAAAGCACTCTGGCTATACCATCTTTCACTGTGTCAATCAATTCATCCATCCATCTTTATCTATCAATCTTCTATCCATTTATTGTATATGTATGTGTCCATGTCTTTCTCAGGGTATGGTTTATCCATGGTGTGGGCACTGGAGATGGCAGCTAGGTCACAGGACCTAGCCCTGGAGAAAACACTAACAGATGGGGCCCTGTGCGCGCGCGCACACACACACACACACACACACACACACACACACACACACACACACACACACACACACACACACACACACACACACACACACACACACACACACACACACACACACACACACACACACACACACACACACACACACACACACACACACACACACACACACACACACACACACACACACAGCACCAGGGGGTCCATCCATCTTAATGTGATCAGGGCCAGCTGAGTGGATCACTCCAACATTAATCTCAAGAGACAGTTACTGTCCCGCTCGTGTGTGTGTGTGTGTGTGTGTGTGTGTGTGTGTGTGTGTGTGTGTGCACGCGTGCGTGCCCACCTTCTTTCGTGTGCATGTGAAAGCATTGGTTTGTGCTTGCATTCATGGCTGTATGTGTACATGCCTCCATCCTTGTTTGCGTGTATGTACACTGTGTACTATGTATAGCCACGGTGTGTGTGTGTGTGTGTGTGTGTGTGTGTGTGTGTGTGTGTGGGGGTGTGTGTGTGTGTGTGTGTGTGTTAGAGTGAGAGGCTACTGTACATGCACATGGGTGAAGTATGAGAACAAGGCATTAGGTGCCCAGCCCATCCCATCACTCTAAACAGACAGTGACAACTAGTCAGGCCTCAAATGGAACATACACTAACACTGACTGAAGGAGAGGAACCGTATCTCTCTCTCCGTTTCTCTCTCTCCGTTTCTCTCTCACACACACAAACATACTCTAAAGGGATCCAGTTGTACAGGCTCAAATTCCATTACTTAATTCTGTCCTCTGTGCTCCTTGCAGAGAACAGACAGGGCACCATACTCGAAGATTGTATTTGTTTTCATGACTTTGAAATGTGGCGACTTCAGATGACTCCTCGATAACAAAGAGAATGGGGGGGGGGGGTGGTGCAGGAGAAGAGAAGTGAGGTTGAAATCAGTTGTCCTCTGTTGATGACAACAGCAGCATCAACAGAAACACCAACAATGTCCCCTAAGAATCCACTCCTGCAGGGAAGATCAATCTCCATTTCAGGCACTAACAGAGTTAGACCCATGGGGTACAAGGCTCCAGAGACTAAACACTGCTACAGTCATTTATTAGCCCCATGCCCTTGAGAGTATGCATCGCCTACATACAGCACAAAACATTTAATGTAATAAATAAATAATAATATTAACACCACAAGATGACTCACTAATTACAACTAATTGAATAATCATGATTTAGAAGAAAAACAATCTTCATCTGCCTATTTATATCCAAACAGATAATTAAATAGGCTTATTTCTGCCAATGATGTAATTGTAATCTTCAGACTCGCTTCATTCAGAGTTGCCAAAAGTGAAGGACATGATGTGACGCTGATGTAGTAACATACAGAAGTAGATGTTGGTACACATGGACCATGGGTTAAAGGAGCGGTTTGACTTTTTTCTAGGGATGCACCGATATGGAAATTCTTGGCCGATACCGATGTTTAAAATAACAATTTAGCCGATACTGATACCGATATTTGTTCATTTTGTTTTTGGTGTTAGTATTTCCCCCTTTTGTGCCAGGGAAACAAATAAAACTTCATTATAAGAAATAACTGTTCAGAATCTGCAGAAACACAACATAATTAAATAATAATTTAATTTAATTAAAAATTAAATAACGAGCGTCAGCTGGACAGTGACACACTCCTCAGCTGTGCTGAACTGAAAGTGACTGGAGTCCGATATTTACCGACAACGGCAAATATCGGCCGATACCGATATGTGGCCGATATATCGTTTTTTCTTTGTCTACTTTGTTGATATTTGACTGCTAGTGAATTGACCATGCACGGATTCATGAAGGTTTTATCTCATCTTTTACCATCTACAATCTAAGATGTGACAGGTGACTCTTGAACATAATGTACATCCTGCAGAAACGCTTAAACAAGTACCAGGAGGTATATAGGCCCAACTCGCTTCCCTTTTCAGGGTTTAATCAAGTAAAACAAACCATGTTGTATGTTGCCATCTACCCTGAGGGGAAGGTGAACGTTGACAACACGTCACAGTGTAATATAGGACTGGAGATCAGAGCAGGCACCTGAGGAGTACGGTTTTCTTAATGACTTTGATGTGAATATGCTCTCCCTAGTTCTCACCGCTCGTCTTTCTCGGTCTCCACGCTCCTAATTCCCCATAATCCCCACACATCTTTCTCTGTTCAACTCTAACCCAATCTGTCCCTGCTGTCTCTGTACGCCCATTAAGATGTGAATGGATGCTGCCAATGGTGGCAGATCACCTACAAACAGTGTTGTGTTCTCTGGAGAGAGGGTACAGCAGTCAACAAAGTTTCTACACGGTGCGCCCACAACACAAGCCTCTTCTCCCAGGAATGATGCAAAGTAAAAATCCACAATGTTCATTTACCTCAGAGAGAGTACAAATGGAACCAATTTAGCTACGTTTTGTACACTCCGAGTTAAATTAACACTGAAGATTTTACTGTGCAACTCTTTGTGAAGCGCGACTTCCCCCGTTTCCTCTCCAGTCCCTGGTGAGCTTCTAACCCTTCGCGTCTTCTTCTCCTCCTAGTTAATTACACCACAGAGGTAGCTGAGGAGCTTGACGACAATATAGTTTATCACCACTGTCAAAATGAGAGAGAGAGAGGGAATAGCTCCCTGGCGTGAGGGAGAGAGAGCAAGGGAGAGAGAGGTAAAGAGAGAGAAAGAGGAGGGTGTTCGCTTGTATTGTCTCACAGTAGCCACGTCTGGGCAACAAAGAGAGGAAAGCCTTGTTATTTCTTGACACACACACACAAGGGCGCCCCCCAGACAGCGACAGAGTTCCCCCCGGTGAAGCGTCTTGGAGACGGAGAGAGAGAAAAGACAAAGAATCAGGCAGGAAAAAAGTTCTTAGCTCCACGATAAGCATTCTACACATTAATTACAAAACAGCTTAGAATGAAAACCTATGAGGCCGTGTGTGTGTGTGTGTGTGTGTGTGTGTGTGTGTGTGTGTGTGTGGGGGTGTGTGTGTGTGTGTGTGTGTGTGTGTGTGAGAGAGAGAGAGTGTGCTTTAACCCATTAAGACCGGGAACGCATCTGTCTCATTTTATATTTCTTTGGCTATTAAATAATTGCCGATATGCAAGCTTATATGAGCTTGTAGATCTGCTATTTTTGAAAAATCGTGAAAATGTGTGCAAGTCTTTGAATATGTTTTTTTAAAGCGAACATTTGTAACTCAAATCTTTGCTTCTGGGGGTCCCTGGAACAAAAGATTTTACAAATGTTCGGTTTCAAAAATATATATTCAAAGATTTGCCCAAATGTTCACGATAAAAAAAATTGCATATCTAAAAGCTCATAGCGCGGCACTTGGTGCCACGCTATCTGCTTTTTTTTTAATAACTAAAAAAAATCAAAAAATTACACAGATGCGTTCCCAGTCTTAAGGGGTTAATGAAAACAAAGGTTTGACTTCAGAGGAGAAGTGAGACTTGGGGCTCACGGTGCTCATTGTTGACAGAGGGAGAGAGGGCAGCATGACTGTATGTGTAAGCAACGTCTTCAAACTGCTAAGCTGTTATATAAGTAAACAAAAGGCCTGAAACATTTTCAAAAGCACTGCACTGAAAAATTACGTGTCCTCGTTGCCGCAAGGTTCCGCGGACAGCGGCCGCGTACGTGGTTCTGATTATAGGACAATTTGGTATCTGCAAGACATGCATGCGTTCTACACATGCACAGTTTTACGCTACACTCACAAATCTGTCATGGAGATGCACTTCTGCCCGCACACACTACTTTCATCTCTTCTGACAGTCAGGGCTATTTCTTCCCAAGGACATTGGGTTGTCTTTATAGGCTTTTAATGATTAGTTATACAGATGCGGGTATGTGACATATATCCTCACACAACCTCTCCTTCTCCTCAAACAGCTTGTCCACATTTCTAGCTTGATGCACAGTCACCCACATTTGCACAGTATGCGTGGTCATACAATCTGGGAGCCACACAGATCACTGGTGACAAAATCTTCGTCACATGACGCTAGCAATACCTCGCAGCTATGAGGATGTGGCAAGTATAATTTGGCCTTGATACTGTCATCTAACAGTCAAAGTGAAGGTTCAAAATAACAATGCCCATTGAGTCAAGGAACAAAAAAATAATTAATAAAAAATTCGAAGAAAGACATTGAGTTTAGAATAGATGCAAAAAATTAAATAAAAATAAAGCATTAAAGCTTGTCAGATAATGGACAGATAATGGACAGCAATAAATATAGGCTGTGACATCAGCATAGGCAGAGGCTCAAAAGCAAGGGCAGCTTGGAGGAAAGCTACTGTCAAATAACACTGTATAGTAGACATGTTCCTCCCAAAAAGTCAACTAGCACAAACAAACAGTAGAGAATAAATACTAACATATCCAACGATCTCTCACCATGTTACGCATGTTGTACTTGGTTTCAGATTTGCATGCATGTCGCTGTGCGTGAGTGTGAGTGTGAGTGAGTGTGTGTGTGTGTGTGTGTGTGTGTATGTGTCGCTGTGCGTGAGTGTGAGTGAGTGAGTGAGTGAGTGAGTGAGTGAGTGAGTGAGTGAGTGAGTGAGTGAGTGAGTGAGTGAGTGAGTGAGTGAGTGAGTGAGTGAGTGAGTGAGTGAGTGAGTGAGTGAGTGTGTGTGTGTGTGTGTGTGTGTGTGTGTGTGTGTGTGTGTGTGTGTGCGTGGGTCTCTTTGTACTGGCGCAGCTGGGGCCCAGTCCTCTCAGGGCTGAATCCAGCCTTTGTGTCTGACCTCATGAACTCGTTCTGTTTGTAAGTCTCGTGCTCCCCGTGCAGCCTGCTGTAACTATGTTGGCGTGCGTGAGTGTGGTTATGTGTGTGCGTGCGTGCGTGCGTGAGTGAGCACTTGCATGTGTGGGGTTAATGTTTTGTTGTACAATTAAGCTCTAAAGGTCATTACACACCGGCGATTATGCGAATATACGAAAAATTCGGACTCGTTCCGAATAATTAAAAGACGCTTTTTCGCTCCATGGAAGCTTGCATTGACTTTATAAGGTTTTAAAAAAAAACGTATTATTCGCATGAAAAAAAATGCCCCCGGTGTGTAAGGAGCTTAAGAGTGCACCACCTTCTTGTTTTGACTGTGTGTACTTATATAATATATAAAGTACAAACTATATAGTCTGTAGGTTACATACATTCATAGAGCACATCCACATGCCTCGTATAACCACAATTTAAAGTTTTGTCATTTGCAGTGATGTGTACAGTTACACTAGGTGAAACACTATTTCTACTCGTTATTAAAGGTAGGGTAAGTAATATTTTATTGTAATTTTTTGTTGCTAAAAAGGTTAAAGTACTATATTGTGATAGTAATCATTGCTACAGAGCGTTTGTTCGGTCACAGGGGTCTCTCCAGCTCTTTAGTAAACAGAATATAGTACATTTTCAGGTAGGTGACAACATTTGAGCCAATCAGGAGAGAGCACTGAAAATGCATTTTATGTTTAATAAAGAGCTGGAGAGACATGGGAGACTCCTTATATGGACAGGACACTCTATAGTAACGAGTACTATCAGAACATAGACCCATTTTGCAATTATTTGAATAATTGCAAATCACTTACCCTACCTTTAACTGAAATATCATGTTCGACAACTATTACGTTGAAAATAAGTTATTCTCTGAGCGACATAGTCATGCGATTAAGCATAAATTAGGCTTTACTGACTGCTTTATTCAAAGAGAAGCTGGCTGAGTGGCTTACTATTTAACTGACTGATTGGCCGACTGACTAGCCCACTCTACGGCTACCATCACACTGACTGACGGCCTCCACTATTAGACAGACCAGATCAGTATCTGGTCATCTGTCTACTGATTGCTTATCTTACTGACTGACTAACTGGCTGGCAGTCTGGCAGGCTGTTCAACTGTT
>NC_137605.1:36155732-36238232 GCF_963280865.1 Gymnoscopelus braueri | reverse complement strand
TAAGCAGATGTCTGATGTGCAGCTTCTTCTGCATCCGTTACTAGCAGACAAAAAGCTGTCACGGTGGCCTTGTTTGTAGATAAGAGAGAACGTCTCCTAAGTGAGAGATCACAGGGTTCGACTCTGCGGCGCGTCCGTAGACGTTCACTGTGTCTTGTTTGATTGTCTCTGAACAAGTTGTTCAACGCCCTACCTGCTGTTCCAGTCACTGTGTGAGCCACCGCGAGGACAGCTCCACTAAATGCCAAACATGTGAATGTACGCCACCAGAGAGATGCGACTCTTTTATAGTGAGCTGGCATTTTGAATTGTTTGAGAGAGGGAGAGAGAGAGAGTGCGCACGTCAGTGGTGGAAAGAGTACTCACATTTGTTACTTAAGTAAAAGTATCAATTCTGCAATGTAGAAATACCCTGTTGCAAGTAAAAGTCCGGAATTCAAAATTTAGTATAAGTACAAAAGTATTGGCATCAAAATGTACTTAAAGTACCAAAAGTTAAAGTACCAAAATGTTTGAAAAGAGCAGATCTACAAGCTCACAACGCGTCGCGATGCGACACATTGTGAGCTTGTAGATTGGCTATTTTCAAATAGCCTATGTATAAAATAGGGCTAAATTGGTTAATGTATGTTTCATAATATAATAATTTATATCTGAAAAGTAACTAGTAATTAAAGTTTTCAAATAATTGTAGAGGAGTAAAAGTACAATATTTGGATCCGAGATGTACTGGAGTAGAAGTAAAAGTACTGGAAATTGGAAATACTCAATAAGTACAAATACCTCAAAATTGTACTTAAGAACAGTACTTAAATAAATGTACTTAATAGTTACTTAGTTACTTTCCACCACTGAGTGTGCGTGTGCGTGCGTGCGAAGGACCTGTCACCACAGGATTAACTGGCTGTTGTTTTGCCGTCTGTGTTTCTGTGGCGGAGTCCTGGATGCTTTTAGTGCTCTGCTCCCTCCAAGTTAAAGTCATGTGAACCTCCAGTAAAAGTGAAGCTTGTTCAAATGGGGTTTTTCCAACAGTCAACACAGACTGCAGGGGTCACAAGTACTGTAGCCCTTTCCAAGCAGGAGGAGCCGAGTGCCAATGTCTAAAATAAGAAGTGCCTTGGCTCCAAACTGGCCTAGTTTTAAAAAAAATAAGCGTGCACGTGCGTGTGATGGGAAGGCCATGCCTGGACCCGAGGAGCAAGACATGGCGATTTGTCTTGAAGTGTTCCCAGCACTACACACAACAGCTATACAGACTACACTACTGAATCAATCACTTCTTATGCACCCCAACACACACACACACACACACACACACACACACAAACACACTGTCTCATTTATACAAACATATCCCCCCACAAACACACAAAAATACACAGTCACTCAGTCACAAACAACACATTCCTCTCATTTTATCTCCAAATGACATGAGTATGAGTTACATACACTCTCACACAAGAATGCATTTTGTATTGAAAATGTATAGCATGTAAGCACATAAACACACATACGGTATGCACACTCGCACACACAAACGCTTTCTAGAAGCCCAAAAGGTTGACGTCAAGCGCAGACCAAACCGTGTTATGGATCATTTCCTCGAAGGTCTCTATCAGCCAACACATCTGACCATTTCATTACTTTCTTCATCTAGAAAGAAATCAATAGAGCTATTAAATTCAGCTTCAAAGCTGACCTGCCCAGACAAAATCCCTGCCATCATCAATAAGGGAATGTGAGGCAAAGAAAGCTAGACAAACGTTACTTAAATATTTATAGACGGAGGGATGATGGTATTTCAAGTAGTGAGTCTCTGAGCCGAAAGTTCAGAAATAGCTCAAAGAATGACAGAAAGTGGAGCCTTCAAAAAGAACACCTTAATGCTCCGAAAAAGATTTTACCGTTCAAAGCTCACTACCTATATTTTTTATTTCAGAAAGTAATGCTATAAGTTTTAAGAAAAAGTTAAAATTGTATTTGTTTACTCAAGAAGTAGTGTAAAAACATATCTTTTTTTTTTTTACATTCAAACAAGTCACCTTACTGCCAACAATGTTTGCAGTTTGCACACTACCACTGTACCTTCCTGCCCCTGCAGCCAACAATGTAATGGAGACAACAATGAGGGAAAAACACACTCATAAAAACAGTGTAAAACCATGCTGTCCCTCCTCTCCACACCCTGGCTGACCCGGTGTATTGTACTGCACTGCTTCTTAACGTGGAGTCCGGTGACACCAAAGTGTCGTTCAGGGGGTTCCACTATATTATTGATAGTTAGGAACCAAATGGACCCTTACGGGGTCTATAACTCAGAGAGAGTACAAATGGACACTGAGGATTTCACAGTGTAGATTGGGTTCAAGGTTCAAGGTTGTATTTTATTGTTACATCTTGTGTACAGGTACATAAGAGTAAAACTTATTTTGGTTTGGCTTCCTTCCTTCTGGGGGTCCCAGAAATTACACAAAAACTGTATGAAATGGCGGTCCGTGGCTTAATGCATTGTCAGTTTGTTGAGTACTAACAATTTGGTTTTGTGCATGAGAAATATGATTGTTTGCTTGGACTTGAAACCTCCTATCGGTACAGACAACAACACCAAGTCATGGTCAGACTGGTTAGACTACCGTTTCAATACCTCCTGTGCTTGTACATTCTGTGAGGTCCAGTCCCAAGTGTTCATTTATGCTTCATCACCTGAAACACAAGCTAAATGTGGTGATGCAGCACATTTTTATGTCGAAGATCATGTATTGTCTTCAGGCAAAAACACACAAACTTTATTTATTCATTTATTTATTCATTGTGTATGTATTTATTCATTCGTTCATGTATTTTATTTTAAGCCTAAGTATTAATTGAAAGCCCAGGCCCAGTGAGAGCAGCTGTAGGGCAGTCAGGACTCTCTGTGGTGTCTGGGACTGTGTGTGTACATCTACACCTCTGCCCCTGGCCTGGCCAGAGATGTGGGACGCACAGGAATGTAAAAGTTTAGCTGTGAACTAACACACTCGTATGTTAAGGTCAGCAGCGGCGCTGATAAGGCTCATTGTGTCTGTGTGGAGCTTAATAGAGAACCCCCGGGAGCCAGACTCAAATCACTCAGGAAACAGAGCCAAGTCACTAGGGGCCTCTTAGCCTCAACACACACACGCACGCACACGCACGCACACACGCACGCACGCAAACATACACACAGAGGTACTGTACTGTATGATAGACCACAGACACATGCAAGCATTCACATATACACAGCAACAGCACTACAACAACCCACTTTTCCCAGTTATTCTGAGACATGTGTGTGTGTGTGTGTGTGCGTGCGTGCATGCATGCATGTGTGCCTGCGGGCGTGCGTGCACAATGCCATAGTCATTATTAGTCATCCTACTAATGGAGGCAGAGAAAATGGTCCGTGGGAAATGGGCCAAGACCCCGCTTCAGTCTTCCACTGTTTATCTCCCTTATAAATATTGTAAGGACCAAAAAGACAGACAGAGAGAAAGATGACGCACACACTTGCTTACTTATGAGCGAGCGCACGCGCGCACGCACACACACACACACACACACACACAAAGAGTCTGGTGGCATTATGTGTCTATCAACACATTAAGCGTATGTTGCTGAAGGTATTAACTGGCCATTTCTGACCATAACAAAGAAAAACTACAAAATAATAAATAAAACTGGAGCCTATTGTAAAGACTGGCATGGCATAATAGCTGCATTAGATTAGCTGGATGCCTTTCAAGTGATAAATGTTAAACATGTTAGCGCTGAGTGTTGTTGGGAGGCCATACACATAAGGAAAATAGATCAGTATGAATGAAAAGGAACCAAACAAAGGAAACAGGAGCATATGAAGGTATTATCTATTCTACAAGGTTAGACAATCAGTATTTACTGGTCAAGTCTACCATAGCAGCCTAAAAGAACTGTTAACTGTCCACTACGACCATGTTGTATCCCCAAACCATTTTCACTATGGCACGTCATTATAGGCAAAAATGTTCAAATTTGTTTTAAAAATAGTAGATGTACAAGTTCACAATGCGTTGTGCCGGGATGCATTTTGAGGAAGTAGATCGGCTATTTTCAGGTGCTTAGGTGGTTTTGACCTAGTAATAACTACAATGTCATTATCACATTTATTCATATATATATTTTTTGTGTGTATACACTATGACTATGTGCAATCTGTGATCTATCTTTCACACTCTGTCTCAGACAACATTGCAGCAGCGGAACAGAACACAACAGCCTGTCTGCAGCAGTGGTTTACAATGTCCCTAAAGCAAGGCTGGAAAGGCTTAACCTCCCTGGTTCCAATGCCTGTCGAGTCCATCCGTCTGTCTGTCTGACTGTCTGCCTGTTTGTTTAGTATGGTCAAGGTTGTTATTAGGTAGTTATCAGTTATGAGCAGAGGATCATTAACACTGGCTTTGGCACAGCAACGATGGCAATGATGACTGCAATGAGTGCTGAAAATGAGTCTCAACTGACAGAGCGAACAGGAGAGCAGGAAGAGACAGATAAATTAAATGAGCTGTGAGAAATTGTGTCAGAGGGGAAAAAAGATTGTTTCTTTTTCAATGGACTGAACACTAATGATAATCGTTCACACACACTTGCTCCCTTATACGTGTAAACACACACACACAAACACTTGATGGCCCATTCTCTGACTGTGGTCGTAAATGCCTTGTTTATGACTATTGCAGCATCACGATTCAACTGACACAATAGGGCTTTTATTGTTGCTGGAAAAACACACACACACACACACACACACACACACACACACACAGTGTGAGAGCGGCTTTTTTACAATCTCTTGTACCCCTAGGCAAAATACACACATGCACACACACACACACACACACACACACACACATACAAACATACACACCAGCTTTCCTAATAGAATCAAGCGCGCTAATGCTGTTATCTGGGATGTATCGGCCGCAAGACAGAGCATTACAAAAAGCACAGTAGAAGTCTTTTTTCCAGCCCACCGCAGAATCCAAAATCAACTCTGGCCTGGAGCTAAATGTGTCTGAGGGATAACATGACTGACCCAGACTACTGTAGTCAGGATTAAACTATTTTTAACCCATTAAAACCGGGAACGCATCTGTGTGTGTAACCACTTTAACCATTACTGTATACTTTGGCTATTTTTGAAAAATCGTGAAAATGTGTGCAAATCTTTGAATATATATATTATTTTTTAAAGCGAACATTTTTAACTGAAATATTTGCTTCTTGAGGGGGGGGGGGGGGTCCCTGGAACAACATATTTTGAGTTGGGGGTCCGCGGCCAAATACATATCATTTTGGGGGTCCTTGACATGAAAAACATAGGTTTTTCATAAAACTGTTAGGATTTAGAAGACATTTTGGGAATCGGCTTCAGGTCTTAACACATTCCCTGCCAGAGGGTTTTTTTTATTTTACTTCCCCCAGTGCCAGTGTTGAATTTTTTTTTACAAAAGAGCAGAGATACAGGATTTTAAAGTAATAAGTTAACCAAGGAGTGAATGGAGCTAGAAATCTTTGGATCGTGATATCTCTGGTTCTGTGTGGATAAATTGAAAAAAAAAAAGACCAAAAAAAAAACGGTTATACTCATGGATGGATTTTTTTGGCAGTAAACGGGTGTATTTTTCATCAACGGTTATACTCGTGATTGGCAGGTAAAGTGTTAATGGGTTAACCACAGGTTTGCAGACAATACATATGAAAGTAAGCCATTCACAACATCAAAATGCATAAGCCGATTAACTTTAGCCAACATAAACTACAGTCGTTGTACAAAGGAGCAGTGAATGACTCGGTCATCGTAAAGGTGAACCACTCTCCGCTGCAGTGGGTGATGTTATAGTCACCGCTTCCAGATGGGGCCCATTAAATATGGAAGATGTTTCACTTATACCATCCCGATTCCAGATTTTCAGTCAAAATGGAGAAACCAGGCAATGTGGCTTTAAATGTAGGCAGGGGGCATGTGAGGACTCTGTGCAAGCTGTGCAGAATTGCTTTATTTTCTAACAGGGATCAAATTAACACAAGGGGAAGCGCCAATCTAATTACAATTTAAGAGGTGTAAATGAAATTAATATGGAACCTAATGGAAGTAATATTGTAAATCAATTTGAAACTTAAATTGAATTTTCATAGGTAGTCCCGGGTGTCGCGCTGGGCCAATCTGTTGTTGGGATTTGGGAGCTGTAGGTATGCTGGTTTAGGCTACGTCCCAGCCTGAGAAAATGGGCTATTAGAGCTCAATTACTGACACCGAAATGAAATCTTTTGTGTGAAATCATGGCTAAGTGGTGTTTGTAAAACGGCATGAGTGTTATAAAGTGAGCGGTCCCCAAAAACATATCGATTGTTTTCCTTTCTTTCTTTCTGAAGAGAGGGTAGGTGTGGGTCAAGTCATGCATGATTTGTACTTTGTTGCATGCCGCTGTCAGGGTAAAAATAGCCGATCTAGACTCTGAGGCCATGTGTGGCCATAATGATCTTATAGTTCTTGAAGAGTGATATAAAAATGTTCAGATGTTAACCCTGCAGCACCGTGTCAATCTGACCTTTTGGTTGGAGCACACACACACACACACACACACACACACACACACACACACACACACACACACACACACACACACACACACACACACACACACACACACACAGTGACAAAGACAGATCGCCAGGAAAGACATTAGACATACAACACACACTAATACACTAAGTCCCATAGCAACACTGTAATACAGCTTAAACATGTTATGATGCAGATGGAGTTCTGAGGAAAGAGCAAGTAGTGTGACATCATGATAATAGCTACGGTAATCATAATTTGTGTGCCTGTGTGTGTGTACTGTGTGTGTGTGTGTGTGTGTGTGTGTGTGTGTGTGTGTGTGTGTGTGTGTGTGTGTGTGTGTGTGTGTGTGTGTGTGTGTGTGTGTGTGTGTGTGTGTGTGTGTGTGTGTGTGTGTGTGCGCTCCAACAAAGGCCTCACTGTGTGATCATCCTTCAAATGTCACCAATGACGCCACTGGGAATATCAATAAGATTCTTCAAAAACTACAAATAGAATGCATATACACACACACACACAGTAGATTGCCTTTATTTAATGTGTCTACATGTGCAGCCCAAAGACGTTTGTCTTACAAGCAAACTGAGTGAAACACATGGCTGTTATCAGTGTGTGAGAATGTGAGTCACTGAGATGCCTGTAATACTATGTGTGATATTCAATGAGATGACCTTGTATCTCTATGGTGTCATTTCTTCTATCCTCATACTTGCGTAATAGACACATAAACACACATACCCACACACACACACACACTCGTGTTGTTTGTGAATGCAGCCCAAAGCTGGTGGTAAACTCCATCAATCTAAATACCGGCATGAGACCGTTAATAATAACAACATAAGGTGCTGTGTCCTGGGAATACTGGATTTAAAATCTAAACGTGTCATGTCTAAACGTTGGTCTGAACTGGTCTCCATGTGGAGCCATGTTAAAACAGTGACAATAGAAGAAAGGACCAGTGGTCACAACACTAACACTTTATACATAATCAAAAAATACTAGGGATGCAACGATATAGAAATTCTTGGCCGATACCGATGTTTAATATAACAATTTAGCCGATAATGATATTTGTTTATTTCGTTTTTGGTGTTATTATTTCCCCCTTTTGTGCCAGAGAAACAAATGAATCTTCCTTATAAGATACAACTGTTCAGAATCAGCAGAAACACAACATAATTGCCCCTCAACTTCAGTAACTTTTTTTTTTCTTTTACATTTTGCCGATTCCGACATTTGCCGATACTGATATGTGGCCGATATATCGGTGCATCCCAAAAAAATAAATTTAAAAGCTCAGAACTCTTTGTGCTTCTAGATGTGTGCCAAATGGAACAAAATGTCAACAACCGATTCACAAGTCAACACAGACCCTGTAAAACCCTGGATCTGCTAAAAGTAGAGTTCCAATTAAAACACAGTAAAGAGTCGAGGGATTCGTTTAAAAAGCCAGGCTGGGCCCTCTCTCCAAAACAACAAGCAGCTCATTTGGATCACATACAGACCCCCTGCTGGTTAAGGGCTGAGAAAGGGCACACACACACACACACACACACACACACACACACACACACACACACACACACACACACACACACACACACACACACACACACACACACACACACACACACACACACACACACACACACACACACACACACACACACACACACACACACAAGCACAAATGCATGCATACAAGTTAGAGGGCAGATTTAACACAACACAGAGAGACACAAACACATTCACACACTGATGACATAGATCTGTCCACTGGGTGACATGAGGGCATAGAAAGGCCAGGAAAGGGTAAACCATAGGAATGAGAGGGGGGGGGGGGGTACCTGAAGTCAGTGTTCAGTGTTCATAACAAACAACAAGTCCAGAGAAAAAGGTCAAAGCAAGTTCAACAGAGCACAACCTCTGCAAAAGGGCACTCAGTGCGTGCGTGCGTGTGTGTGTGTGCGTGCGTGCGTGCGTGCGTGTGCGTGTATACACTACTGTATTAGGGGTGGCGGCGACACAAAAATAAATAATTATTGGTTTAGAAATGATTAAAAAAAGATTTTAAATGACTCATATAAGTAATACACACAATATGAATATTGTATATAATTGTAACTTACACAATATGGTGCTGCTACAATGTTAAGGTGACTCTCCACCAAACAGACTACAACAGACTGGTAGTCTGTTGGCAAAGGTTGGCATTTAGTTCAGCACAAGCAGTCGGCCGATGTGCACATTGTTGTGCTATGCCTTTAGAGCTGGCAGAACCAGCGTTGCCAGGTCTGCTTATTATAAGCGACGTTGGGCTTGTTTTCCTGTAAAGTCGCTTGTAAATATACATAGTTGCAAGTTGCTTTTATTTGGGCTTGTTTCTGAAGTGTAGTTACTTATTTGGGCTGGCTTTCAAGATTCTTTTTTGAAAATAGCTGATATAATAGGGCTCAAGTGGTGAAACTGGTCGCTTATTTTGGGCTTGTTTTTAGACCAGGTCGCTTGTTTTCCTCACAGAATCTGGCAACGGCGGAGCTTTTTCACTGGCACCAAAATAAAATACACATAGCATTCTCCGCCAGCCCAGGGCTAACGACGGGCTCTAGTTAGTCGCGACCAACCGAGCAAGTTCGGTTTCTCATCATCGGGTCGATAGAGGTGCCGACCCGACGGAACAACGCTATCCGACAACAATTTGTCGGGAGCAGGTGCTTTCCAGCGCCTCCCAACGCTGAGTCGGCCCGAAATCAGTGCGCTGGAGATCTGCCTTAACGCGCTCATTCTCTGGCATGGGAAGAGCGTGGAAGGCAAACAACTTGGATACAGAGGTTAGTGGGACTTTGAATCCAAATGGTAACACAGTAATGATCAGGGATAGGGATGGTTAATTTTTATTGATATTGACACCATTTTCGAGAGTGCTTAATGATCCACGTCTATATCAATAGCACTATCAATACTTTTCTATTATTCGGTGGGAAGACGAGATTACGATAAATCCTTAACAGAACTGGTATTGCTTTTATTGCTTAACTGTGAATCTGTGACTGATTGATTTCTGAACAGAATTAAATTTACCTAGCCTTTCAATACATTTTTAATTTGGTCAAACGTGCTAAATATTGAAGAATCGTTTTATGTTTCAATAAGTTGTTTTCACACTGAGTTGTTGGTTAATGTCTGTACTTAATGACACTTTAAGAGATTACAGTTCTTTGATGATGTCATGTCTCGGCAACACTGATCTTTGGCTTATTAGCAGTAAGTACAACTCAAAATAGAATTAAAAACTTTATTAGAAAATGTTTGTGCACCAATGATTTGATTTAAATGACGTGACAGTCAGCTCTCAAGATATGTTACAGGACCCTAGTTTTGATACCAGTATCGATATGCACATCATTTACTGTAGTAATGATATATATTATTTTAGTGGTCCATAAAATTACCTATCCATATCCAGCAGCACCGCTCTGAAAAGACGTGTTACAACTGAGAGGGATCAACGATCCATCTTTAAATGAAAAAACAAAACAAAAAAACAAACATGCATGTATTTAATTTCGCAAATAACTAAATTACAGTTAAACACATTATAACCGTAATTGCACCCGTTCTACCCATTGTCAGTGTACCTGTTGTACCGGTTTGTTTGTATCCCATTTACTGTATGCCCATATACTGTAGTATGCCCATATGGGCATATCCGTCAGATCAGAGGTTCTGGATAACCGGATCTTCCTATTATGTCTATACAGTATGGGTATATCGGTTGGCTCAGCGGTTCTGGACAACTGCCTATCCGACCTACTCACCGGAGGACACCGCACTCTCTCGGGTCTTCCACAATACGCGTGCAGAGTACGGTCAGACATTCTCGAGATACACAAAGGAACGATACGCACACTAACATACCGCAAACGCACAGAGATAACCGTGAACACTCCAAGTGTGCACATTTACATAAGAATGCCCAAACACCCATCCCCATTGTGTTTGTATGTGTGTGTGTGTGTGTGTGTGTGTGTGATACCTCAGTTGAACCATGAACCATAAAGCATTTAGCTGGGATCCCTGCAGACATAAACACACACACACTATATTTCTCATATAGGGCGATTAGATCAAGCGGCGTCTAAGAGGATTTAGTCAGAAATAAAGGTCACTGAGCTCTAAAGACTTGAAACTTCTGTACGAAGAGACATGTGCTTCAAAAGGCCCTCAGAAGCCATATCAGGACCTCTTTTTTCTTTTCAATTATAATTTGTCTCTTTTTCACCGTTTATCCCAATGCAGTCCTAATACCAATTTCCAATTCCCCCTTGTTGTACTGAAGTCCCTTGTCACTGCTGACCCCTACTGGTTGGCTCATAAGGGAAGGTGTAGGCGAACATGTGTCTTCTTCTCTGATACACGTGATGTCGCTAGTATACTTCTTTTCACCTGGTCTTGAGGAGTTTCACCGGAGGTACATAAGGCATGGAGAGGAACATGCTATTCCTCTTGTTTCCACTCCCCTCTTAACCGGCTCCCAGACTACCCTGTATGAGTCGCTAGTGCAGCACTCAGCAGTGCAGCATTGGTTTACCCATGTGCAGTGCCACCCGGACACTCGTTTACATTATTGATTACATTCATGATTCATCGACATTTCACTCAGACTCAAGTCTTTGCTAGGTCAAAATATCGGACACATCCACAAGTACATATACTGTTATACTGTTAGTGTTTTCAACAGGCAGCAGGTAAAAAAGTCCAGACCTCGCCAATTCTTCGCTTGCAATCAATCCTCAAATCTAATCTGTGGACCATTTCAAATAATATGGATTAACTTGGATCAAATATAGTAGACTGAATGCTGCACAAATAGGTTGATTTAGTTTGGATATTACATCCCGTCTGTCCAAATCAATCCAGGCTCAATCCCCTATAGTGTATGATATGATTTGACATACTGTACAGATACACTTTTCAGGCTTTACAATCAAATTCTAGATGTGCGTGTGTTTGTGTGTGTGTGTGTGTGTGTGTGTTTTTTGTTTCACGATTTTTCAAAAGTAGAAGATCTACAAGCTCATAGCGTGGTTCCCTCGGTGCCACGCTATGAGCTTGTATATCTGCTATTTTTGAATAGCCAAAGTATAAAATAATGGTTATCGCTCAAATCTAAAATGACACAGATGCATTCCCGGATTGAACTGGTCAATCTGAGAGTTAAAGGTAGGGTAAGTGATTTTCTTTGGTTAAAATTTGTGTTAAATAGCTCTATATTCTGATAGTACTCATTGCTATAGAGTGTTTGTTCAGTAAAATGAGTCTCCTCGTCTCTCCAGCTCTTTATAAAACAGAAAATGCATTTAAAAAAATAACCACAGTATGAAGTTTCCACACAGATGTCCAATGACCATGGAACCAGCATTGGCTCCACCAGTATTCCTTTCTGTGAGTGAGTTGTTTACCGTACTTAACCACTTAAACTCTATATATATTTCATTGACCGGGGTTCTCCTGGGGGGTTTATTTGGTCCCCTAATTTCTTCCCCTCTAGACCAAATCTCTTCGATAAAAATTGGCAAAGATCACAGCGCGTTGCGTTGTTGTCATAGGCGAACATTGGGCTATAATGTTGGCCTATCATTATGGCATGCCCAGAATTGGGACAATAAGGTTTGTGTGGTTAATGGCTCCTGCAGACTTGGTGGTTCAGCCTTGTCATTAACAGAGCTTGAGGAGACACAGACGGCTGATTGATGGATTGTCATCAATGGAAGCAGTGGAATTAGTGTTTGTCATAACCTTTTTTAACTAGCCCACTGAGATCACATGTCCCAGGTCAGCACCACAGACACACGTCACACACACACACACACACACACACACAGATCTGTAAACAACATAAAATAAGCACATAAAAAGGTGGTGTGTGTGTGTGTGTGTGTGTGTGTGTGTGTGTGTGTGTGTGTGTGTGTGTGTGTGTGTGTGTGTGTGTGTGTGTGTGTGTGTGTGTGTGTGTGTGTGTGTGTGTGTGTGTGTGTGTGGGGTGTGTGTGTGTGTGTGTGTGTGTGTGTGTGTGTGTGTGTGTGTGTGTGTACATCAACAGTCTCTCTCGTTTACTATGTTTCTTTATATGTCTGTCTACCAGGCTAGCTAGATAACCCTGGTGGTCTCTCCGTATTTCTCTCTGTTATGAAATGTTGATGCTCAGGGTGACTGGGCGGTGGGCATAAGGAAGGTGATACAGAGATGAAACCTGTTCACAACTATTAACATTCACACAACAAATAGGTTTCATTTGGAAACACTTTAGATTGAATATTTGCACACAGATACACACAAGCTCATGAACACAAAAGTGTATACCACAGACAAGAGAATCACAAACACAAAGCAAACCATGTGAAATTGATACAATCAGAGGTGCAAGGAGGTTCTGATTTGTGGAAGCAGAGCAAGGACACGGACACGCACACACGCAAGCACATACACACACACAAGCCATCACCACTGTCATCTAAGATGACAGCAGGGAAGCAGTGAAAAAATTAAATTCATAGGTTCAGTTGAATATTTTATGAGTTGTGTGTATCCATGCGTGCATCTGCACGTGCATGTGTGAGAGTGAGAGTGAGAGTGAGAGTGTGAGTGTGTGTGTGTGTGTGTGTGTGTGTGTGTGTGTGTGTGTGTGTGTGTGTGTTGTACCCAGTGTTGATGGAGATAATTTCTATGAGTGGGTTCTTTCGGATTTTGGGCAGGTCTAATCTGGCCCCTCCAAGCCTTTTGCCTCCATCTTTCTTCTGACTCAAGAGACGAACTGAGTGACCTGCAAAAAAGACACACACACACAGACCATTACATGTAAAATAAAAAAATGTAAAACAATCTTAATAAATGCATCAAAACAAGAACTTAGCAATACAGCTTTTGTTTTTATTTGTCTACACGCCAGGCACTTCAGTTGAATGTACTTTATCAGAGTGGTGTTGGGTTTGAAGGACTTTGCCCTCAGGGGCCTTAATGATCTCTCAGCAGGACCAATGATCTCAGGAGATCTTTCACACAAGAAAGACACAGATGGAGAGAGGGAGACAGAGACAGAGACAGAGAAGTAAAGGGCGGAACTCACTGTGGGTCTGCTCTCTCTTTGTCATAAACGTGGGGAAGCAGCATTTTGTTTTTATGCACCACATATCTGGAACAAACTCCCAGAAAACTGCAGGTCTGCTGCCAAAGACCTTTCTGTTTGCCGCTGCCTTTGATCGAGTTATTTAAAATGTTTCTCTTTTCTCCTCTGCACTGTAACTGTATCTATTATTTTTTACTTATTTTGTTTGATGGATCCTAATGTCATGTTATTATTGTGTTTCCTTTGCTTGATGCTCTGTGTAAACAACACTGAATTGCCTTGTTGTTGAAATGTGCTTCAAAATAAAATTGCCTTGCCTTGCCTTATCAAACACACAATACCCAGATACTGTCATCTAAATCCTCAGTGTTAATTTATCCATTTGTATTTATAGTTTATATCTCTCAGAGAGTGTACAAACGTAACCAAATGGACCAGCCACACGGTTCCATTTGATTCCATTAGTACCCAAATGGGTCAAGCTCTTCATGGATCTAAAATGACCCGAACCCTAACAGATCAGGTCTTGGAATAATTCCCACGAAATGCCACAAGTCATTCTACCGGTAGATGACATAATGGAAGATAGCAGCTACATACGATACAATGCGTGACAACGGGAAGAAGGGTCTTTTGGTTCAGGCGGAAACCTACTCTGTCCACCACAAGCCTCAAGGTCTCGCTGTGCACCTCTCCTCTGCTCTGATTCATCTCCCTGGAGCAGCTCAACAGGCTCAAGCCAAGTTTAGGCTGGTCCGGTGCATCTCAGGTAGGGGTGTGCAAAATGACGATAAAGATCGGTGAACGATTCCCATGTCTACACAATATGCCTTTTCAGAGAGATCGTATAGATCGTGATACAGCGAGTGTACATTCTATGAGTCGCAGTTCTATACCTTAATTTATACTGCTATAGTACGGCGGTGTCATTCACCAAAAAGAACAGATCTACAAGCTAACAACATGTCGCGGCTTGATGTGTTGTTAGCTTGAAGATCTATTATTTTTGCTCACGCATGCTGCCACGGCCCCGCCACCTTTTAGCAAGCTGTTCTTTGCAGCGCGCGGCGCACGCAGTAGCGACTGTACAGACAGACACACACACGGGGAGTTACATCGGTCTTGTTGCAGCTTTGTTGCAACAACAATGTGCGAAGGTTGCTCGACATAACGTTCGACCAAACGTGGGTGAAACAGCGACCTACCTCGCGTATCGATCAAAAATAGGATAGGATACTGTCAGATGTTCTGTCTGAAGCAGTCAAAAGAGAACGTTACAATACTAACTCACCATTGAGCAGCCTACACTGAATGTCACATGATAGAACAGCAAGATAAAAACGAATAGATTATCTATCTATCTATCCATCCATCTATCAGCAGCATAAAAATACATAGATTATCTATCTATCAGCAGCATAAAAATAATAGATTATCTATCTATCTATCTATCAGCATCATAAGAACGAATAGATTATCTATCTATCTATCTATCAGCATCATAAGAACGAATAGATTATCTATCCATCAGCATCATAAGAACAAATAGATTATATATCTCTCTATCTATCAGCAGCATAAAAACAAATAGATTATCTATCTATCTATCTATCAGCAAAATAAAAAATAAAAACAAATATATATAAGTATATGATTTAAAAATAATCATTAATAATAATATAATATAATTAATCATCAAATATCGTATTAATTAATAATCATAATAAAATTAATAATCATAGTGAAATAAAAAAAATCCAAAATATTTACATTAAAAAGTATTGTGATTCTGGCTGAAAATCTCAGGAACAGGACTGGTACAGTATGTGTAGAAGGAAGGCACTGGAGCAAACTTGGACAATTAAAGCCTTTTTATTCACAAGGTGCAGGCAAACAGAGTGACAACGTTTCGATGTCAATACATCTTCGTCAGTGCCTGCACCGTGTGTTTAAAAAGGCTTTAGTTGTCCGAGTTGGCTCCAGTGCCTTCCTTCTACATATTCTACTGTATGTGTAGGAGCAGTGGCTTGGAAGGCAGATAAGTACATCCATCTGTTGAGTCTGATGTTAGGCTCCTAAGGAGAGTGGCAGACTGGGGATATTGAAGCACTGCTAGAGGAGATGAGTGTGGCTAAACTAAAGACATTAATAGGCCTTACTAGCTGTGTGTGATATGGAGGGATATGGAGCACCCACTGGCATAACAACCCAAATAAAAAATATGACTTTAAATCTATTATCAGGAACTTCATAGCGTAGATCAGGGCATTGAAACCGGTGGAAGGAAAGGCAAGATAGCGACATCTGTGAGTGATAGGAAAATGTGCATTCCAAAAATAAAACTGTTTCATTACTTCTTACACTAGTACTGCACTGTGACCAAACCCCTAAATCTACTTCTGTTCCGCTTCGAAGGATGGTGATGTGCGGCGGTCCGTCCGTCAGTCTGTCTGTCTGTCCGTCCACCACTTCTCAACCAGAATATCTTGAAGACTACTGTACTGGCTGGATTGCCATGGAATTTACTGTGCACTTTCATGCTCCCATTCATTTTGGTGATCTCATGGGCTTTCCGCTAACACCACCCGTAGGCCAAACTTTCCACTTGCACACACAATATTTCAAAATTGAAGGGGTAGATTGCCATGAAACTTGCTGAGCACATTTTGTGCTCCCTGGGGTATGAACTTTAACCATTTGAATGATCCCATGACCTTTCCTCAAGATCCAAACGTCAGGCCAAAATGACTGAATCAAGGAACTTAAAAACTGTCTGGGGTGTTCAAAAATGCCCAAGTACACGTTAAAATTACCCCAAACATGTTTGAAAACGAAATATCCCTTTATGGCTTTTACGCAAAATAAAGTGTAGACTACCAATTGAAATAAATGCATCTACTGTTCTCTCTCTTTCCCTCCCTATCTCCTCACCACTTGTCTCCGTGCAAAGAAAACAGGCACTTACCCAATGAAATAGATTTCTTTTTTTTAACCTCAATACGGAGCAGAAATGCCATGTACCATGTTAAACATGAGTGTTATTGTGTTGGATTTGGATGGACTTTGATTGAAGCGGGTGGACCAGGTGGCCATGCTGCTGGTCAAAGTTCACGTCTTCCTTCCTTCCCAATATATATCCTCGTATCCAAGAGACATCTATGACATCTTGACAGATCAACTTAAAAATCATATGCTCACTCTCAGTTAGGGTACTTTTAAACCACTTATTAAAGCATGATGGATGGCGCGCTGTGCGTCGGAAGCACTGAATTTCATGGTGAACTGTTGCAGCATTGAGCGTTACACTGTCTAAATAATAAGTATCATATCTATATATATATATATATATATATCTGTGCTGTCACTGACGCCGGCAGTTAGACATATAAAACGCAATAACTGTTTTACACTTCTCTAGCAATAAGATAGCAATGCGCCGGACCACACCTCATTTTAAGACCAACACACCCATTGACACTAGATGGGTGCATTTGGTATACAACGTGGGCGCTGGACATTAAAATGACAACTGCGTCAGTTGAAAATTTTTAGTTTTTGTAGGTTTTGTTAGAATATCACTGATAAGGGAAGCAAAGTAAAATATCATCCAGTTTGGTTTGTTCAGGATTTTCTACTCAAGATAAAAACTTGGATGAAAGCCAAGCACTAGCCAATAGGTTGTGATGTCAAAGCTTGTGTGTGTGTGTGTGTGTGTGTGTGTGTGTGTGTGTGTGTGTTTGTGTGAATGAATTACTTAGAATACACTTGTTGGCCCCCTTCATCCTACCGTTAATTCATTCATCCCTCCGCCCACACACACCCACCACTTGCCAGCTAAAAGCTACAGTGTGTGTGTGTGTGTGTGTGTGTGTGTGTGTGTGTGTGTGTGTGTGTGTTAGATGGAGCCGCTCAGGGGTGGAATTGTCTTCCTGTTTTTCATCCCTTTTTACACTAGTCCCCTGGGAGGGCGGGCTCAGGGCAGGAAGGAAGGGCTATCGATTGGTAGATAAAAATGACAATCTGCCCCCGAAGGAGGACAAAGAGCCAATCGGCGAAGCGTGACCGGTCGTAATATCCCAGGTACAAGCGGGGAAAATGAGAAAACTTCCCTCATGGAAAACAACTGGGATTTGGCAGTCGGATTTCATCTAGCCTCGCTATCGTCCAATCCGTCCCGACACTGGCCAAGGAATGTAATGGAAAAACCGAATGGGATTTAGCACTATACTCATCCTTCCTTTCATCCGTCTGTCTATCTATTCATCCATCCCTCCCTCTGTTTATCCTTCATTCAATCCATCCATCCATCCCTCCACAGGTGTCTCTCTCACAAACAGTGTAAACACCTTACATGAGAATGGAAGGAATGAAGGAAAGAGGTACAAAGCTGAGATGAGTAAATAAAAATGAGAAAGAACAAGTTAAAGAAGTCAACAATCACACTGGGGATATAAAACCTATGAACAACTTATCCAAACTAAGTGCCAACTAGAAGGAGATATATGCTATGATAGTTACAAACCAGTAATCGTCCATTTGGTTCCTAACTATCAATCATTTAGCTGGGGACCTCCTTGAGGACCCCTGGGGGTTCCTGGGGCCCACTTTGAGAACCAGTAGTCATTTCATTGTAGTGTAGTTGTTGTTTTTTTTACATCAATGTGGTGAGATATTATTTCCAGATATTTTCCCAATATGTTTTTTCTTATCCCACTACATCCATTCTTACATAAACTGTGCAAAAACACTGTGAGCATGATTGTCAAGTCAAGAAATAATCTCAGTACCAGCATGGAGTCACTGCAGGAGCGCCTCCACATCTAAATTCCATATCAACATCATGAATGTGTAAGGTAGGTGTGTGTGTGTCTGTGTGTCTGTCTGTGTGTGACTGTGTGTGTCTGTGTGTATCTGTGTGTGTCTGTGTGCGTGTGTGCGTGTGTGCGTGCGTGCGTGCGTGCGTGCGTGCGTGCGTGCGTGCGTGCGTGCGTGCGTGCGTGCGTATGTGTGTGTGTGTGTGTAAACACTGTGACTGCTGGAAGCAAAACAGAGGAAGGCTTTCAGTCCTGCTATGACTATTTGTCATCATAATTACACAGTTTACAGGAAGTGACCGCTGAGGAGGCAATGGTCACACATGCACACAAACATGTATCTCATTTTCTTGTTGCAGACCACCCTTCTCTCCGCCCTCCTCTTTTTTGTTCTCATCTCTCCCTCTTCCCCCCTTTTGTTCTCCTGTCGTCTATTAATGGGAGCGGACATAAATCCTTCCTTCCACTCGTAATGGCATGATATTATAACATCACCTATAGTCCTATACTACAGAAGGGGAGAGAGGAGAGAGGAGAGGGGGGAGTGTGTTGAATCAAGGGTAATGCAGACAGACAGAAAGACTGTTTTTTTACAATTTTTTGTCATTATGCCAATTGATTCCTCCCCACACACATTTCTGTGTTGCCACTGCTGTTGTATCCTACTGACTCATCTGGCAGTGAGGAGACCCCACCGGGAGGACGTAGGGCCTTCGTCCTACTCCTCCCGCGCAACACTCCCTGTTGACAGGTGCCGCCCATAGGAGTACATGCAATGACCAATATCACCCTCCTCCCCGCCCGGCTTCCCTCCCCCCAACACGGACCAATTGTGTTCGCATAGACGCTCCACAAAGCCGGTTGCACCACGGTGGATTCGAACCCACAACCTCCGTGGTGGTGGGCAGGGACTTCACCACCCGAACGCCCCCCAGAGATCTGTTAAACAAGTGATTACTGAAGCCTCTATTGGACAAAGTATTGACTTGATATAAAGGATGGCTACATGGAAAGAGGAAGGGGACAGGGAGATAAAAAGATGACATATTGACCTGTGTCTGATGTCTCATCATAACTTATGTCTCCTGTCCCCCTGCTCTCATAAAGAACCTGCCCAGGGCAGAGAGGAGGGAAGGAGGGGTGGATAAACGGATGAAAGAACAGGAGGGAAGGAGGTATAGTGGAGGACAGGGTTAAGAAAGGGGCCTGTTGTGAGCTTATTATCCTCCAGCTATGTTGACATCATCATCATGTGTGTGTTTGAAGTTTATTACATATCATTCTATCATCATTTCCATTGTCCTGCGTTGTGCGTAAACGTTTCCAACCTTTGTTCAAGGCAAACCTCTGGAGACTCTGAAGTTGATGACCAAACGATTCATTAAAGGACCACAATGGAAACGAGCTCCAGAGCTTCATTGTTTCATCCGGATTTTTTTTTTTTTTTTGCTTTACCAGACACCTAGAGACTGGTGGCCGGAACAATGACGTTTATTGAAAATGGCAGTGATCATCTTTCTCTCACTGTGTTCCAAACATGATAATTAACTCCTTAATACCTGGACTCCCACCCCCCTTGCTCCCTGACCTCACTATCACCACCTTCCCATCTCTCTCCCCTTCCTCCACCTGTCCACCTCCTCTATTTCAGCATCTAGACAAGCAAACAGTATATGTTTGTCCTGGTGAAATATGGATCAGAAAGTTATGTGGAGGCTGGTCCGAAGCTAAAGAGATACATTAACCTGGCCTCGTCTCTTGCGCACGCACACGCACACACACACACACACACACGCAGCGTATAAGAGTTATCCAAGGTTAGCATCTGCTCCCCAGATCAGTATAAAGAAAGAGAGAGAGAGAGAGACAGAGAGAGAGAAATAACTATAGGAAAAAACTGAAGACATCCAAAATGTCCATCTAATAACAAACAAAAAACACTCAAGTTATTTCCTAATGGAACCGAGCAGAGATCACTTCAATGGAAGATTGGAGAGAGAACGCATGAATACAACCTTATTTTGCAGGCTTTGTGTGTGGTGTGGTCTTACCCTACATAGAAAGCCCTCTGTTTCTATGTTGCTGTACCGCTAGACAATGGTACCTTCTCCAGTCAGACTTGCACAGCAGGGACTTAGTGAAAATAATACAAAATAAAAAGGAACCCCAGGAGCGCAACAGTATTCAATAAGGCCTGTTAGATGAGTATGAGATTCCACAAGCACTAAGTGAGGCTGCTTTACAAATGCCTTCATTAATCGCCCACAATGGGGCTGTGCAACAGCTGCATTTTACTCTTCAAACTAACATTGGACTGTCCTATATTGTGACAGCTACACTTATCAAACAGGAAAATGTGTGTGCAGCCATTCAATAATAGAATGGAGCAGAGATCATTGCCATAGAAGATTGCTTTCTGGCAGCAATCTAAGCGTGAATAACGTGAATAACCCCCAAAGATCAAAAGCTAGTGGATACAGCAATGCTATACACACTGTCCTGGGTAGCAGTTGTTATCATCCTTAAATGGGCATAAAAGCCAACTGGGTGGCCTTGTAAACATGTTTATTCACATGCGTGCCATTACCGATTTCTTTCACATAGCTGGTATTGCAGTGAAAGCATTGAAGATGTAGCCAAAGGCCTGCTTGTTAGCGAGCTGTGTTCCGAGTTGTGTCACCGTTAATAATGATACAGACAGCGGTGGTGGCCTGAAGGGTAGAGACAGGAGTAATGTCGTCTCCCTTCCACTACAGCTACCATCAAGGTGGCCTACAGCCAGGCACCTAACCTCCCACCTAGGGGCACCGCACATGCCAAAATTCTGGGGGGCACAATTACTGCGGATAGCATGGGGGTCCTCTGAAAAAAGAAAACATATAGTGACACGATTTGCTGCAATTTGACATACTGTATAATACTTTGGGGGGATTATTTTTAAACTTCACTAAATCAGCTTTTTGTAGCTCAGTAATCTCCCACTTAATTAGGGTAAATATTGTTTTACTTACTTAACACATTGGGTGCCAGCATTTTTTCATAACAACTTACGTTGGGTGCCAGCATTCTCCCCATTGACTGCGCTTTGCTGTTTAAAGCTCTAGACTCCACGAGGAGCAAATCCATGTAAAAAAAAACATCCATTCATGTTGCGCGATGACCCTGGCTACAGCCTGGAACGATAACATTTCACTCGCGAGTTACAATGGGGGGGGATCGCGCATCGCGCATGACCGGTTTTCCCCACCGGAAACAGATTCGGAGATATAGGTGTTTTAAAGAAGGAAATAGACAGGAAGTGGATGGCAGCCATGTTTTTGTTTTTCCGGTGATCTATCTGGCCTATCCTTCTCAAGATCACAATGGGTACTCCCAGAGCTGCTCTAGCCCCGCCCGTGTGGAGAAAAACGAAAAAAACAAAAAGACATATTTCACGGTCTGGACCGTGTTCGGCACCGGACCGCTACTCTGCGCAAACACGGTTCAGACCGTGTTTGGCACCCGATGTGTTAAACATGTGTATGTAAATTATTTGTGCCGTTATGGTTATTGCAAACTAATGTATTCACTAACTTATTAACTCACATATAAACCTGTACACTGTGCCACATTTCTTGAAACAGATCTAAAATGAGTCTGCTCCACCAAAATATTTTAAGGGGCATAAATGGAGATAAAAAATACAATATCCACATTTGCACATTAATTTGAGAGTACATGCAATCACAGATGAAAGGACCCTGTCAACATGGCAATAGTATTTCCAAACACAATGCACAGCATGAGTACAGATAAGACAGTGCTGACCGTCTTATCTCTCACATAGCGGTGTCTGCTCCATTGCCAATAAAGATTCAGACAGAGCAGTAGTAACCTATTTTCCAAACTGCCTCATTGAAATCACTATATATCTTACCTAAAATAAACTACATCTTGCACTATCAAGCTCCTGACTGAGGACAGGGATGTTGTTCTTTTTCCCTTTTTTTTTTTTTTTATAATTATGGGATTTTCCTCTGAATCCTGACCTGGATATATCAGGGATATCAGGGATATAATTCAGTGTTTTGCTACATTAACAATAACCTGTGATGTGGTGGTAAAAACCCACTGCCATAAGATGCACAGCTCTCCTTTACCAACATTAAATAGGACACTATACTATACTATCACAAGTCATGACTACTGGTAGCTAGCGAGCCAGAAGGATTAAACTAACTTTAGCTGGTACTAGCCAACTATTATCAAGTGTGTATGACTGATTGAATTTCATTGTTGTACATTTCTAAAAGGAATTGATGCACTACTAACCACTTCCACAACACAATTAAGCTGCAGCCTGCAGCCAAATCTCCTCGATCATTTGGTGCAAAACAGAGTGCTGTGTGGAAGCTGCTGTTGTGAAGCAATTTCATCCTGGACTTTTGGAATAAACCAATAACGTAGGTAAACGGGGTGTGTGACTTTTTGAGGTATGACAATTAGAAGAAAGAAAGAAAGTGTAATCTGATTAACCACTTAAACCCTCTGGTCTTAGTGAAACGGACCCGAGTTGCAACTGTAGTTGGACCGCTTGTTTCTGTCAACACCAAATCCAAAAATAGCCTCACAATAGGCTTGGGCAATATACCGGTAATATCTTATATCTCGATATCTAAAGACAATACCGGTATTATAAAAAATACAGCATACCGTCATTATACTGTATTTTATTAAAAATGTTATAAAAAAAAGTTTTAAAAAAGTTTTTGATTATTATTTTTTATTTTTACCTATAAACGTCTAAATTACTTTTTTCTACTTCCTTTATTCCGAACCGAAACTGACCAGTGGATAATTGGACCGGACGGAACCGAGAAAATATCCTAATTACTGGACCCGGTCCGAAACGGACCCGTGCTAGGTGGACCCGGCCCGAAACGGGACCAAGGCAAACTGGACCCGTTCCGAAACGAACCGAGGATAATTAAAATGTATTAGACCCGGTCTGACCGGGTCACTAGACCCGTACTGGACCCGGAGCTCATTTATAGCTAAAATCACTGTGGTATTCAGATTAGCCATGTGTTTCAGTCAACTCCTGCTCCCCCCCGCACCAACAGAGTAATCACAGACGAGCTGCGTCACGTGCATTCTGTTCTGTGTTGCAGACAGACAACATTTCGCCGACTTTATACCGTCTGTCCCGCACATTATGTCCATAAACATGCTCCACACAGACGACGTTCCAAATTGCATCTTCCCGGTGGCTTTTGTTTGCATTTCACCAGCCAAAAAACCTCCATGGCGTTACTAAGCAGGTCGCAGGGTAGCCGCCCGGAAGACTCGCCCCAAAACACACTCGCCCCCATTTTCTTGTATTTTTTTTTACTGAGGCTAAGGTTAGAAATAAGTTTAGGTTGCCTGACATGGATCCAATATGTGATCGTTGCAGACATCGTTGCAGACATGCAGCCACCCTTGCACATGCATTCTGGTTTTGTCCAGTTATTCACATTCTGGCAATTAATATTTAAAACCTTCTCAGAAGTGTTAGAAGTGCCCATAGAACCTTCTGCTTCTATTGCAGTGTTTGGAGTTGTTCCACAAGAAAGAGATGATGTACAACTTAGTCACCAAGAAAGAAATATGATAGCCTTTTTTGCATCCCTTTTGGCTAGGCGTCTGATACTGCTTAAATGGAAAGAAAAACTCCCACCAACTTTCAAATCATGGGTTAATGATGTTATGCATCATTTGACTTTGGAGAAAATTTGCTACTCCACAAGGGGGTGTGCTCTGAAATTTTACACCATCTGGCAACCTTTTTTAACATACTGTATATAGAGAGACTGAATGCTGCTGACATTAATGACCCATAAATTGACCCCACTGAATTTGTTTTTGTATTATATTTTGTGTATATATATATATTTTTAATTCATTTAAAATCTTTCTTTAATAATATATATATTCTACTGTGTATACTTTATTTTTATTTTATTTATTTTTTGACTTGTTTTCATTTTTCATTGCAATTGTGTCTTATTTGTCTGTATTGTCCTTTGTTTTAATGGTACAAGGAGATACCAGGGTTGTGGCTCTTTCGGAGCGGGAACTTTGGGGGGGTGGGAGGGGTAACATACATTCACTGTTTTTTGTATGCCCTTTATTATAGACCTGTATGTGAAAATATAAAATAAAAAAACCTTGAACAAAAAAAAGAAATAAGTTTAGGTTTAGGCATAGTTTTACTGAGGTTAAGTTTAGGAATAAGGTTAGATTTTGGCACAGTTTTAATGAGGTTACGTTTAGGATTAAGGTTAGGTTTAGGCATAGTTTACTGAGGTTACGGGGCGACTGTGTTTTGGGGCGACTGCAGTGCGGTGCGCGTGAGATTGGCTGCGTTTCAATCGGCTGTTAACATTAAACTATGAGAGAACAGGCGATATGATTTGGGAGCGTAATTTACAACGCATTGGTCTCATTTTAAAACCGAAGGTTAAAGAAATTAATATAATAATAACAATAATACAAAGCTGGTCGTCGGCAGGTCCATCCATTTCAAATGGATCCAACGAGAACCGTGGCAATTGGAACTGATACGACCCGCCCGAGGGACATATTTTGGCCCCGAACCGGCTCGGTTCTTGGTTCGGGGCTCGGGTCTTCGGTTCCGGGTGCTAGTAAGGCTGCAGTATAAGTTACTGTATTTGCACTCTAAGCCTAAGGTCATTTAATTCATTGTTTAATGTTTACAATAAGGTTAGTTAGGCCTACTGTATGTTGGACGGCAGTATGGGTTCTACTTTAGTTTAATACCCACACAGTATTTTGCACTCAGGATTTATGCACACAGTTTTTTAACTGAGGTTAAAAACAGTGTAGACTAATAAATGTTGTTATCATACATTTTGTCCTTGGCTTGTTTCGTTATTAAAAAAATGTTTATAAAAATGTTTATATCGCATCGTATGCATGCGGACAATGCCCGCTGCTGCCATCTAGCGGCGGATAAGAAATATAGCATTCAGATCCTGGGGAAATTCAGTCTATCACTGGCGCTATTACAACTTTTTTTAATTGGTCGGTAATACCGAAAATCGCGGTCAAATTTAAATCAAAATACCGGTTTAAAAAAAACGATATCGCCCAAGCCTACCTCACAACGCGTCGCAAGCTTGTAGATCGGCTACTATCACTCATCATTTATAAATGAATGCAAGAATTTAACCAGAAAACTTGCTCCTCGGAGTTCAGGTCTCCGCCAGGTCAGGTAGGTTATTGTGGCCCAGCAATGTTTGGAATTCAGTGGTTAAAGAGGTGAGTGGAATCTGTAGAAGTTGAGTGATTAATGTTGTGATTAATAATGAAGTTATTGCACAGACATGCAAACTTGATCCCAAACTTAGCCAATCAAGATGGAATGTGAAAAATCGGACAGATTCGTCTTAATCACAGAGATAATGTGTACCGATTTGCATGATGTTTGGACAAAATCTGTAGGAGTAATATACTTTTTTTTTGTGTGCAAAAATCGGCCTGCTGGTGGCGCAATAATAAGCCAATGTAAAAGGGTGGCATTTTTTCATCTGCCTAGTGGGAATCTGCGTGCAAATTTCACGGCAATCAGACACTGCAATCATGATTTGAAGCATTTTGTTCAAAACTAGCCATTCCTGCAAACTTTAGATGCAAGTCTTAGCCAATCAGGATGAAATATGAACAATCAGACAGATCCGTCTTGATCACATTACTATAGAGATAATGTGTACTGATTTGCGTGATGTTTGGACAAAATCTTTAGGAGCAAAAATCGGCCTGCTGGTGGCGCTAAAACAAGCAGATGTGGAAAATGTGGGCAACTGGTTCTGGTCTGCTGGTCTGGCCTCCAGGGAGTGTGCGTGCAGTTTCACACCGATCGGTCCAACAGTGCCGGAGATTAGCTGTTAACAGACGGACGGACAAACACACGGACGGACGGACGGGGGCGAACATTGTATCAGCCACGCCTTCGACCTGGCGGAGACAACAATAATAATAATAGTAATACCATGAGTGCAATTCAAATGTTGCTTTAAAATTTGTATGTGAATGTTATGAATTAAGTTTCAAACTATTCTGTCCAGCCCTAAATATTTACACACTTATACAAACAGAGCTCTGTATGAAGCAGTGCAGTAGGCAAGTGAATCATTTACTCCAGTAGTGCTAGTAGTATTCCCACAGTTCTTAAACCTTTTCAGAAACAGTGCAAACAGACTAAATATAGTCTCTTCTAGACTCAGAAATAATAACAAAATGCCATTACTCCTGGCATGTGTGGAAACTTCAGACAACAGCAGCAAACATACTGTATATTTAGTGAATAGCACTACAATTAGTAATATTAAATCCTCCATGACTTCGAGGTCTGCTCTGGTCTGCATGCTGAAATAACAGCTCTCTGTTTTATATGGGCTCATAAAAAAACTAATGTTACTGGGGAAATGACCTTCTATGGACGGAGGAAATTAAGAGGAGAGAATAATGAGTGCAAGGAAGGAATGAAGGAGGGAAAGAATGCAAGAAAAGGATAGAAGTCAGAGAAGAAGGGTAATATGAAGGAGGGAGGGAAATAAACATCCAGAGAAAGGCCTATCCGTACCCCCAAACTTCACTGCAAGCTGTGTATGTGTGCGTGCGTGCGTGCGTGTGCGCGCGTTGCCAGAGGGTTAGGGATTGGTGACACATTGTGAAAATTAAAACACAGCTCAGCGTCCTACGTTACAGAGGCAGACATCATGTTAATGTGTGCTCTCACACACATACACAAAAGCGAAATCATTCTCTTCTTCATTAGCGAAACATTGGGGGTCTGTCACAGCTGTGTACCCCCCCACACACACACACACACACGCAGACACACACACAAGGGCACAAATTCTGGTTTGCATTAACAATTAAGAACGCTGGTTCAGTAACAGTTTAACTAGCAGACCTAATCACTATCAGACGTGTCTGTTCTGTTTCTCCCTCTTTTCCTGTCAGGCAGTAAGAAAGCCTGACAAAATGGTAAATGGTCCGCATTTATATAACGCTCTACTAGTCACCTAACCACTCAAAGAGCTTTACGACGCATGACTCACATTCATCCATCCATGAGCCACGCTAGACGCCAACCTGCTCGTCAGGAGCAGTCAGGGGTTCAGTGTCTTGCTCAAGGACACTTCGACAAGATGCCAGGAGGAGCTGGGATCAAACTCGGAACCTACCGATTCCCAGGCAACCACTCTGCCATCTGAGCCAGAGCCACGGCCACCCAAAGTTAACTAAACAGACAGGCATCAAAGCCAAGCAGACTGATGTTGATTGGTGCCGTTAACCCATTCAATCCAAGAACGCATCTGTGTCAATTTCAGATTTTAGCTATAACCATTATTTTATACTTTGGCTATTCAAAAATAGCAGATATACAAGCTCATATAGCTATGAGCTTGTAGATCTGCTATTTTTTTGTTTTTTTATTTGTGCAAATCTTTGACTATATATTTTTTAAAACGAACATTTGTAACTCAAATCTTTTGCTTCTGGGGGTCCCTGGAACTAAATAGTTTGAGATCGGGGTCGGCGGCCAAATACATATCATTTTGGGTGGTCCTTGAAATGAAAATGTTTGAGCACCACTGATATAGAAACATACGCTTTTTTTAAAAACCTGTTAGGATGAACTCTTTGACTGACAGAGTGATAGTGTAATACTGTCACCCCACTGCCAGCGAAAAATAGCAATTTTATTGTACCTTTGAAAAATCATGGAATATTCTCAGTGGCCTCCGTCCTCACGGACATCGCCTCATCACACGCGCAGGGTTGTCGTAGTAGAGGAAAAACAGTTTTATCCGCACGGGGCAATCCATTGCACAGCTGTGGCCGTTTGAATAAAACTTCCGGGTCTGACGTCATCTAGCATTGAAAGCATCATTCATACGGTTGACAACAGCGCCATCTGGTGGAAAACCACTGAAAACACAGAATCTCGTCTTTCTCGTCGACGGCAGGCTGAGCCTTAGCAGAATCCAGGCAAAGAGTTAAGAAGACATTTTGTGGAATCGGAACCTCAGGCCTTAACACATTGAATGCCAGTCGCGTAGATCTACGCGAACCTATTTAAAGCCGCAGCGTGCCAGTCGCGTAGATCTACGCGAACCGCCGATTCCCATTGAAATTGCCCCAGGTGCACTTTCCGAATTTTTTTTATCCATTTCCGTTTCCGGTTTCCGGTCGGAAACGGAATTATTCGGGTTCCGTTTTTTTCGATCGTATCCGCTTCCTGTCTGGGATCCTGTTTAACACATTAACACATTGGGTGCCAGAGGTTTATTAAAATATTATACGTTGAGTGCCAGCATTTCTTCCATCCACTTGCGTTATACATTTCGTGCTGTGAGAAGCCCGACGCGGAAATGCATGTAAACAAAGCGTGCGTGCGAGACGGCGGAGGGTCCCGACTAACGCCTGGAACAATAATATTTCTAACGCGACCCTCCATTGCAGCGTGATCGCCGATCGAAAACGGCTCGTTTCCACCACATTAAAAAGAAATATATTAAGCTTTTAATCAAGGAGATAACATTGAAAACGCCGACCGGAAGGATTTTTGACATGGAGCCAGATCCAGCCTCTTCTTCTCAGAAACTGCTTGGGTGATGTCAAAGTTTCGTTTTAGCGCCCCACGTGGCCCACATGTATAAAAATAGAATTGGGTCAAAAACGGTCCGGACCGTTTTCGGCACTTCTCGTTTGGACCCTCAAAAACGGTCCGGACCGTTTTTGGCATTCAATGTGTTAACTGCCAAGACCGTAGTCCTACGGGCCGTTAAATCCAACTGTTAAGCGCCGAGACCGTAGCCCTACGGGCTGCGGTCTTTTCGCGCATGCGCGGTCCGGGTGCACTTTCGGAATTTTTTTTGATCCACTTCCGTTTCCGGTTTGATGACAGGAAATAGAATTATTTGGGATCCGGTTTTCACGATCACGCCCGCTCCCATTCTACAGACGAAACTGAAACTCAATTCTCTTCCTGTAGTTTTTTCTCCTCGCATTTCACTGTTTAACGTAATCCGCTCTAACTCAAACATGGATGCCCCGTTTGACACGTGGTTTTCACTGGGAGATACAGGGAGATCTCGCGGATGTAAACAGACTGTGTAGCGCTCAATCTTAAGGATTTTAACAAGATCTATGGCGACATGAAAAAAACAAAAAAACAACAAAAACACCTTGGCACTGGTGAGTACATTATGAGATTAGCCCTTGGCAGTGGATGTGTTAAAACTCGATTTTCTCGGTTGTTGTTTTTCTCCTCGCTGATCACTGTTTAGCGTTGATCGGCTGTATCTTCAAGATGGCGGCTCGCATTTGGAAACTGTTTTCGCTGGCCGTTTCTCACAGTGTTTAGAACCAAATGAACGCGCACTTTTAACTTATTTAGCGAGGTCTGTGGCGACATGAAAAAAACAAAAAAACAACAATAAAACGCTGGCACTGGTGAGTACATTATGAGATTAAACTCTGGCATGGAATGTGTTAATGGGTTAACTAAACAGACAGACATCAAGCCAAGCAGACACAGTTGATTGGCGCTGTTAACAGGACATACAATAGCAAGCATCAGCGGCATTATGTACTTAGTTTATTACAGGCAAGCTGGGACACTCAAGGAAATTCAGGCAGGATAGGTAACCCATTTCCATTAAGTTTAACCCAATTAAAATGACCTGCTGTAAAAAGCCATACACAGAAATTCACACTGAATGCTCTGCTTGGACAGTGTTTGGTACTGGATTTGAGAAATAAGACAAGATCACCATTACTTACTGATATTCTTATTTTAGCACCATCCATTCATCAACATAGCAACTCATCACTGCACTTTCATTTATTCATTCACACAAACATGGACCTGTCCATTTGTGTGCGCGCGTGTGCCTTGTGTGTGTGTGTGTGTGTGTGTGTGTGTGCGTGTGCGTGTGCGTGTGCGTGTGCGTGTGCGTGTGCGTGTGCGTGTGTGTGTGTGTGTGTGTGCGCGCGTGCGTGCGTGTTGTCATACCTTTGACAGCCTCATCTACGACTTCCACCACACGATCGATCTGTTGAACCTGAAATACACACAAGAGGTTATTGATAACATAATATGTACACTTGATCAACAACACAATATTGATGACAATTCTCAGACACACAAAATCCAAACAAACTAGCCTGTAGTGTATACAGACAGAATATCATAACAAACAATATAAGCACACGCGCGCACACACACACACACACACACACACACACACACACACACACACACACAGTCTGCCACTGGGATCAGGTGGTATAGATTTCTTCTACCCCATCAAGTGTGTATGTGGCAATAAGACCACTTTATATTAGTTATCGACAGAATCTCAGTTTGAATTATTGGAGATCAACTGCTGGAAGAGACAGTGGTAGAAAGAGACTTTCAGAGAGGAAGACAATTTGTTTTCTGACAGACAGGCACCCAGACAAGACAGAGGAGAGAAAGAGGGAAAGAGAGTGTAAGCCCCTGACAGAAGCAATACAGGTAAACACATACTGTACGGTATGTACTAGACAGGTACAGAAAGCGAGAGACCCAAAGATAAGACAGACAGACAAACAGATACTGTAGAGATAATAGCTTATAATTAGGAACACTGTTGTAGTAGAGACAATAAGCAATGCTGCTCAATATGGTCCAAGCTATTAGGAAGCCAAGCTGGGTCATAAAACGTCTCATAAAGAGAGATACTAATCTATTGATAACACGTCATGACTTTACCAAACCACTGTTCCCAAGGTAGACATCAAAACGTAGAGCCGGAGATTTGGATGACAGGGGAAGAAGGAGGGGGGGGGGGGGGATGTATAGGATAGAGGAAGGGAAAGTGGGAAATAAAATAGAGTGGAGGCAGGTAGTGGGACGCTCCATTATTGCTCCCGTTTCATTCCCACCACGGTCTCTTCAATCTGATCTCTTCACACACTCTATTCTTAGAGGTGACTTTCTGTGCCCTGGCGTCCACACGCTACATCTCCAGGACAATTACTTCAACACAGGCACAGAGCAACCCTTCTAACATGTAAACACATTCAGAGACACACACAGGTCCATGTACACATTCCCCCACAGTCTTTCTTTCTCTCTCCCTCTTACACACACACACACACACACACACACACACACACACACACACACACACACACACACACACACACACACACACACACACACACACACACACACACACACACACACACACACACACACACACACACACACACACACACACACACACACACACAGCGTGTCTGGCAGGCGGCAGTTATATGCACGGTAAGCACCGAAATAAAAGTCTATTTTATTCTAATGGCCAGGCAATCTGGGTCTATTCAGAACAGCAGTAAGCAGCCAAATGTACTCTTACACTCACACACTCTCGCACGCACACGCACACAGCGCACTCAGTGGCCTACGGGAGACTGCACTTAAGTCGTTCTCCACTGCTGAGCTGTCCAAAAAGAAGGAACACTATTATTCCCTCATAGATGGATAAAAGAGGAAGAAATGTGAGAGAAAGCGAGAGAGAGAGAAATGCAGCAATTTGGGAGCTTTATTTCCATTGCATCCTAGTATGTCAAACCTTCTGCTCTCCCCTAAAAGCTGCCATATAATGGGATGTCTACATCACAGTTCCCATCACATTGACAGCCTACTCCTTGATGGAGCATCAACTCTCTGAGTGAGTAGGATTGGAACTACACAGTGAATAAAGACCCCTCTACAATGCAATCGTCAGAGAGCCAGAGCACCATGGGGTCTCACATGAGATAAGCAATAGCGTGATAGGAAGTAGAGATAATTAATAAAGACAAACAATTTTGACGGTAACGATAGTATGCGACTACGCAATGTGTCTAGTATGTTTGGAACAAATTGTCCTGATCTTTAAACCTGGCAGCACCATCTGAATACTGACATTGACTGCACACGTCTATTATAAGGTTCAGTCAGGACACTCTTGTATTTGCCGGTGTGACTCTGTTCCTGTGATGCTCCAGAAAAAATCTGCTAGACACCGACTGTGTTCACAAACCCCCATGATGCTGAGCCATTACAGTTATTACATGGACATTATAGTAGACATGTGAACCCCTCAAAAGGTCAGAACCTTAAGATTCATAGATATTAGGATCATGACAATATACATACAACTCTTTTATTGTACAACCTACGGTTCAAGAGTAATAGGCCAAAATGTAAAGTGGCTTGCTATATCGCCACCATGAGGCCGATTTGAAAAAAATTGGAGCGGAGTGTCTTTCTTGGACTACTGGGAGAGTGCACGCAAAGATTGACGCCTATGGGTCCAGCGGTTTGAGAAATTAACCCCCCCCCCTCCCCAAGTCCGTTCAAACAAATACTTGTCAGGTGAAGCATAATGGACATATGGACCCATCATGACCCACTTTATAGTATGACCCAAAGAATTAGGCGGTCATAAATATCCAACCAAACATAAGAACAAACTGATTATTCAGGATGGTGAGATGTGCGTGTTTGCTTTGTTGACATCTTGTTCCCATTGTAATGCTAAGTTTACCTAGCCAGCCAACAGCATGCATACTATATGTGTGATGTGGTTTACATACAGGAGGTGACATGTTCAGTACAGAAAGAGATGAATCACTGTGGGCTTGCGTGACTTTTTGTTTGCTTTGCATTTGTACCTCTCATTCCTATTGATTCAAGCAAACATATATACACAAGCGGAAAAAGCTGACACAAGTAGACACATACATGCACGCTCACTCCCATGCATGGACGAATACACACACAAGTTATTAAACGTGAGTGAATGAAACAGGTGATGGCAGTTTTTCTTTTTGTCTCCCACTCCCTTCACTCCATCCGTTACAGCAATCATATCATGCAAATTAATCTCAGGTTATTTGCATGTGTTATTTGCATATCCCACCAACTGTCACTGACGTTCCGATTTTAACTTCCAAGGATACATAGGTGTGTGCTTCTGAACACCATGCATGTATATCTGGCTATGAGTTTGTGAGTGCCCCATATGTGTGCGTGCGTGCACGCGCATGCGTGTCTGAGTGCACACATCCATCCATCTATCCATCTGTGTGTATATCAATGCATAATTCAATCTAGTCTTGACAATGGAGAGGGCCTGCAGTGGTAAACTCACCAGCTGTTTCCACATCGGCCTGCCTGAAGGCTGTTACACATACAAGCCTGTATAACTGAATGTAATTATATTATACATACATGCCACTTGATTTCTAAGTAATTATGTTACAGGCTGGCATGCCAAATTTATTCAAATGTAATGACATTATTTATGGTAAAATATATTTAATGTAACATTTGAGGACCCCATGCTTTTAAAAACACAGTGGCAATTATCAACATGGGATATTGGACTACAAAAACGGTAGGCCAACTGTTTGATTTATCAGAATATTCAATGAGTAAGGAAGCTTTTACTGTACCGCAAAACAAAAGCACATAATGTGGAATTAAATGAAAATTTATGGAATTTAATTGTGGCAGCTTGACTGTTTTGGAGCGTGTAATGAATGAATGACTCAAGAAAGCATATTTGATACTTAAATGTAAGTTCACTACTGTATGCATTGACGCAGGACAACTTAGCAGTAGGTAGGTAATGAATATACATCAGAACACTTCTAGAATGTTAGTATGTGTGATAGTAACACAAAATCAGACTGTCGTGTCTATTGATCAAAGCAGTTCCATTGTAGACTGTAGCCAGAATGTAATTTGTAAAAAAGAAAAAAATCAGCAAGATACTTTTCAACCTGTTCATAAACAATTTTTTCCATAACTTTCAAGATAGAACTAAGAAATAGGGCGGTAGTTGCCAGGGTCTAATTTGCCTCCTTTTTTGTACAGAGCGGTTACTCTCGCTATTAGCGGGTGATGATTGGAGCAATGGAGGGCGGCTGAGTCTCTCAGAAATTTGGAGGGAATATTGTCATGGCCAGTGGCCTTGTTTTGTTGAAGGGCGCTCAATTTTTTAAATACCTCATTTGTTGTCACCATGGTGAGTTTAAAATCATCTTTGCGTACACCTAGATGTTTGTAGAGTGCTTGGATGTGCTCTACACAAAAAAAAAAGTTTGATCAATAATGTCTAAAAAAAAACAATTTAAATCAATAATATCATAATGGCATCCAGTCATCAATCAATCTTCCAAACACATCTAAGATTCATTATGTTACAAACACCAGGGCAGTACTGTGTGCTGTATGCTGTACATACTGCGAGTTGGGCGGCACCTGCCGTTTCCGACATCGCGGTTGCATCTAAACCAATACAATTTTACAGCTAAATACACTAAAGTGCATTTCTGAAAACATTTGTGGCAAAAAAAATAGATAATGCAGTATCTAACAGATCATTGATTATTTTATCAGCACTGCCTAGTTCAACGTTTAAATCAAATTCCTTCACAATTATTCTCTGTTTCACTACAAAATTTGATATATGGATGTTAGATACTCACAAAATACCATTTCAGCTCGAGTGAAATACGAAAATCGAATGGAAATCACTGTCAGTGTCTGTTTGAGTTCACCCATTTAGTCTGCGCATGCTACAGGATAATAGGCAGACATTACAGACAATTTACAATTTAAGCATTGAGCAGATGCTCTCATCCAAAGCCACTTACAAAGTGCATGGTAGAAAGTGCCATGAACTCTAGTCAAACAACAGGTCAAGTGTAATTAAAGTGCGAAGGAAACAAGTAGCACATACTTTCAGATTCAGGGCACAGAGTAGTCCACAATTTCAGGGCATCAAAAAGATTTTGTGAAGCATTGTGTTGGGTGAGCATGTGTCACTGCCAGCAGCGGCTCCCTAAAACACCTTTTTTATAGCACCATCGATTTTCTCCATTGTTGTCCTGACTCCTGCTCGCATTGGCGACTCCCATGAGGTCAGTTGGGAGTTTGTGCCTCGCTTGCAGCACCTTGTGTAATTTCAGCTAGGCCCCTTTGTTGTCTGTGACCCTGTGTGTTCTCTAACCATCGCTGACAGGGGGCAGAGTGCACGCTGCCACCCTTTGAAGATAACAGAGAACAGAAAGGACCCATGCGTCTCCAGGTTGCCAGCCAACAAAAGTCAGCTCGGCATTCACTTGTCCAATGACTCACCTCCTCTAACGATCAGACCCGCCTCACTACAGGAGTCTGCACTGTTCATCCATCCTCGCTGTCAGGCACAAATCTTTTCCCTCCATTTTTTTTTCTTTCATAAATTAATGCCCTATTTCATACTTTGTCAAATGACAGTGTCACGCAAAAGTAGCAAAAATAGGCAATCTCAATCTCGTCTTAATGTGATGTATTGTGAGCTTGTAGATCTGCTATTTTAGCTACTTTTATTGGGGGGATATATATAAACAATTAAAAAAATAGGCTAAATGCTTAAAATAGGGACACCACGCTCAAAGTGAGTCTGTGGATTTTATGAATATTTAACCAATGAAAAGTATGAACGAGAACTTGTGACTAAATAATGACTACATTGGAAGACAGGTCATTTTTTCAACTTCCTGAAAAGTAATGCTGTTGGACATAATACGTTTTCCGCCCGACAGTGACAGTTTGTACAGCGGGCTAGAGTTGAGGAACACCATCCCAGACACACAACTTAGCGGGGGTCTTACCTACTCACTCTTAGTCTCTTCCTGTCCTCTTCATCCTTTATATATATACTCGTTTCTCTTTGTGCCTCGCTCTGAGCCGGCCTCTCTTCCAGTTTCTCTCCCTCCCTCCATCATTTCAGCATTACTCATTCTAAAGTATATTGTCACTGTCGGGTGAACACCTTGTATGTCCAAAAAAAAAAGTGTTTCTTTTCAGGAAATGGAAAAGGGAACCAGTGTCCCAGTGGATCCAGTGTAGATTATTTAGTCACAAGCTCTTGTTAATACTTTTCATTGGTTCAGTATTTATAACACCCACAGACACGCTTAACCACTTAATACTTTCACTTATCGCCATTTTTGCTACTTTTGTGTGACACGGTAGTAGAAGTAGTAGAACTAAATAATACATTTGCGGGAAAAAAACTAAAACGTATGGAGATATGGAGATACAAGGTTTCTACCTGACAGCAACGATATGTATTCTATGCCGCTTTTCTCATCTCCTCCCGTTTTCTTATCTACAAAACTTCCCCCCTTATCCTCCTCAGTCTGTCATATTTCTCCCTCCTCTCCCCTGCTCTCCCAGCTCCTCTCCTCTCCTCTCAGCCTCCCTATATTGTCGCCTCTCCTTCCTCTCCTCTCTGCATGCTCCTATCAGCAGTCATGGTCTTGTCTCTCAGGGAGGTTTATTGATCCAGTGAGCAGTGGGGAGGCCTGAAGAGAACAGTCACAGCGGGACGGCAGCCAGGTCCAGCCGCGAGCGCACGTGTGTGTATGTGTGTGTGTGTGTGTGCAAATGCTTGTGTGTGTATGTGCTTGTATGTTTGTGGGGGGGCAACTGCCATTTGGACACTCCAGTGAGCCTGCTGGTCTTGGAGATTAAGTGCAGACATACAACACATACACACACTCACACGCTAGCACACGTTCGGACACACACTCACCCCTATTATACTGAGGCCTTTGAGATAGTCCATGCGTGGCTGGGCTTGGGGTACGCAACCTGCGACCACTACCTTCTTCTGCTGGTCCTGGGCTTTCCTATAAAACACAGACAGACACACACACACACACACACATATATTAGGTCCCACACACAGCATTTTACACCATGTGCACACAATGAATTACTGTAGCTCTGGGGCCGTCTTGAAACAAAATAAAATAGTTTATATTTCTATTCAATGCATGTAAATTACAATATATTTACTGATGAGTCTTTTCAGGACAAAGCAAACCAGATGCAAAATGTTAAGAAATTGTGTCATGTACAGTGCAACCTTGCATCCAATAAGCTTTTGAGTGATATCTAGCTTGCACACTCTGTGGTCCTTGAGGCACTTAAAAACCTTTCAGTAACATTTTCAATGACAACCTTTTTTAAATGAGGTTGTATTTTAGTAGGCAGTTAAACAACACTTGAAATCCCATCAGGCAAGTATCGTGTTCTACTTGCCCAAAGGTCATGTTGACGTTCTCGAAAAATGTAATTGGCCGTTTACAATAATGGGTATCATTTTAATTACCTTTAGCACACTTATATTTGAACTGTTTTTGTTGTTGTTTCAACTTTGTTGTGCATCACAATAGATTTTGAGCTTGTAGATAGATTTTTTCCTGAATGTTCACCTATTTTTGTAGAATGTTTGCTTATATTATTTGCAGAATTTCCCCCTCATGACATGCCCAGAATCGGGACACAAAGGTTCATGTTTGTATTCTGAATATTTCTATCCTGATCCAACCAGGATTTTGGATTGGCTGGTCTAGTTTCTGTCCAATATGCAAGATTGATTTGTTTTGTCTCAAAATCAAAACAACAGGGAGCCAGCCAAGCACCTCTGTACTGTAAGTACAAAGGTACTTCATCCATCATTTAGCACAAATGACCAGAAAAACTCCAACCTTAAGATGACACAAGAGGAGAGGGCAAAACAGACCAGACCGCACTCTGTGTGTGTGTGTGTGTGTGTGTGTGTGTGTGTGTGTGTGTGTGTGTGTGTGTGTGTGTGGGGGGGTGTGTGTGTGTGTGGGGGGGTGTGTGTGTGTGTGTGTGTGTGCGCGCGCGCGTGCGTGTGTGTGCGTCTCCTCTGGTTAGAGGCAGCCTGATTTGAGACGCTCGGTCTGCCTGACAAGGGCTTTTTGGAAAAGCTGCCCAGACTCCTGTATGAATGTTTAATAATGAAGCCCCGCTGACAGCTGCAACAAGGGAGGGAGGGAAGTGAAGGAGAGAGAGGGATGAGCACTGAAGCTACATACAAACTGTCAGCCGGGTTTTAATTCAGGGCCTGTTTGTATTATTCAGCAAAACAAAAGAAAAGGCAGAGTGGTGGAAGGTGCAAGGGGAGCGTGAGAGAGAGGGGTGATGAGTTGGAGAGTTGAAGAGATTAACGTGGGGCAGAGGGCTGAAACGTCGCTTCTCTGAATGTGAAGCCTGTTTGCATTATCACGCAAATCACAGGAGAACAGAAGAGTGAGTGAGAGGCGTGGATGGAGATATGAGGGGCGGAGAGGTGAAAATATAGTTTCCTTATTATTGTTAGTAGATCTACTATTATCATAATACATTCAGTGTTTTTGCATTAGTCAAGGTTATTTCTGTTGACGGCAGTGTTTTAAATATGTCAGTCCTTGTTTCAGCTCAAAACAATACTTTGCGGACGGGAGAAAAGGTTTTAATGTTACAAACAAGGTCAACAGTTTTTGAAGAGGGCGTGTCATTCTATAGTTTCACATTAAATCTGCCATGGCTGGGATACAGTAGATCTGGACTGGAAAGAGTATTGAGTTCAACTGGTGACTAGTACTTAAAGTTACTGCCAGTAGTTCTATGGGTCTGTACACATGGTGGGGGGGGGTGCTAAGGACACAAAACTCCTGCCATGAACAGTATGTTTAATTAGCCTACATATCATTGTGAAATCCCATGGCATTTTCCATGCAAATAAGAACATGTCTTTGGCCTATAAAGAAGGGATATTTCAACTGTAAGTACATGTTTACAGCAGTTGGGGTTTTCCTGTTGTGTTCAGTTTCCCAAAAGATAATTAGAGACATGTCATTTAAAAGTTGTGTTAATGAATATTATATTGATACTGACATTTTCAGTATCAACATGATATTCTCTAACACCCCTTTTAAATGACATGTAATAGTAAACTATGTCTTTAAGTGGTCCATCTCTACATTTTAATGATTTGAGGTGAACTAGTTGCACCAACATCTGGTTGACTCTATTGGTGTACAATGAATGTACAGAACCAAGGGAGAAGAGAGAGTGTGAGAGTGAGAGAGAGAGAGAGAGAGAGATAGATAGAGAGACAGAGACAGAGAGAGAGAGAGACAGAGAGAGAAACAGAGAGAGAGACAGAGGTTGGAAGAGACAGTGGGAATTAGCTGTCAGTGAAATGTTAGAAATAATCTAAAATAATAGATATGAGAGAGGTAGCCAGAAAGACAGAGATGACAAAGAGTGTGCCTACAAAGTTTCCAGTTCCCTGGCACTTCTTATCAAGAGCCTATACACACACACACACACACACACACAGTATATACACACTCGACACATTATAGCAGGATCTGCATAATTCATAGTGTCTCCTGCCAAAATGTGCCAAATACTCCCCAGTCCCCACCCACCCCTATAGAGACTCACACACCCACACACACACGCACGCCCACACACAGCCACAGCTGACACCGCGAATCAGGCAACAGCGCCTGAGCCGTCGCCTAGGCGCCCCAGGGGGAATAGGCCAATCATGTCGCACACGGCTCCTGGATGGGATGGGATAGGATTATGCGATGTGGTCGCCACGGCGATTGTTTTGAGGCCGAGCGAGCGCTCTCACTGCCAGTGACCCGGACCAGAGCAGATGTCCCCCGAGATCAGGGGACGAGGCGTGTGTGCGTGCATGTATGTGTGTGTGTCTCCTTGGCTTGGCACCTCGCCCTACATCTCTGCGGCCCCCTGTCAAGTTGGTGTTACTGCAGTGTATAGCCCCGAGTCCACACACGTCCACGTGCACGCACATTATGTACACGCGCACTTGCATACACACTCAAGACAAACGGCCTCACGAACGGGGTCTAAGTCTATGCATACATGTATGACCTCTGTTGTATGTATATGCAGTAAGCGGGACTGTGCTGTACATACTGGTTTTTAACAGCTCAGTGGGCACGGTGAATCAGTCAAATTAGACACGACCAAATGTCCTGTTGAATTGATCAGGTTGACTGGCATATGACGCCAACATGAATGCAGGTACTGTATGCAACACAAGGCCTGACCTATATAAGCACATTTTTAACACATTGAGTAAAATGGCGGATCGAGGTAGAAATGTTATTGTTCCAGTCGATAAGACGGGTCCCTACCCCACCGCCCGGACCCCTTTTATTTACATCCGGGTCCACGTTGTGGCTTCTGCAGCCGTCTAAAGATCGCGGTAAAAACAGTGGCACTCTGAGGATGATTTGGATGCATAGTACCTGGCACTCAATGTGTTAACTGAACTTCAATATAATAGAAGGAGTATTTAATGGTCCACTACTAGTATGACTACCAGAGAATTTACAATAATGTGATGAAAATAAGCACTGCTTCATGTGTGGGAAACAGATTAGATTCAGCTTGGAGCTGGGATGTCCTGCTAAATGCGGTGTTTTCCAACATATCAGCTTTATGAGTCTCGTGTACCAAACCCAAACTTGTTTAGTTGGCAATATTGTTAAACATGATTACCAAATCTATAGAAGTCATAATGGTAACATTTATATATTCTCATCCATCCTATATATGTATACAGCTAAACACCAGGTAAGTTCAACTACAACATATATCTAAAGTTTAATTTATACACTATCGCACAACAAACAGATTTTTAAGGAAACTGCATCACGACACATTTTTCTCCCTTAAAGGGGAACTTCGCCGATTTCGCTCCTCATTGCGTCAAATGACGTTTTCCGCGGGTTCTCACCTATGTCCGCACTACATGGTGTCTCAGTGAGACCAACCCCACACACACCCCAAGGGGTGTCTCCCAAAGAGTGGGATCAGCCTTCTTTCTCCCTGCTCAGTTGTACAATGGCGTCGGTAAACACTCCGTGAGAGGAATACTAACACAACAGATATTTATTTGAACCATAAAACACAGAAGAGCAGCTCCACCGCAGAGGAATTCAACAGGCTGTATGCTGAAATCATGCTGGACACAGCTTGGATTAATTACTTTATAGAGTAAGTAATGATTGCTGTAAACGTTATGCCAACTTGACATAATAATCCAACGTGTAATTGTACTTGATTGCTTTAATGTTAGAGATTAATAAAGTTAGGGTAGTACTAGCATTGTTGTTTACATTGTCGTTCCATAGCTAGCCAAATGCAAAGCTAAACCACTTGTGTGACAAGCCAAATCTATGCTTTGTCTCTTGTCAGATTTCAAATATAAAGTGCTTATGCCATGGCCACGGATGTTACAATTTGAATCGGCTGGGTGCAAGTACCCGTATCTTCCGTATTGTTTAAATAAAAGCATTTTAATCCGATCGGTGGCCATTTTCTCATAAACCTCCCAACCGATCGCATAAGGGTCGCATAATAAATGGCCACTGATCGGATTAAAATGCTTTTTTATTAAACAATACGGAAGATACTGTTACTTAGACCCACCCGATTCAAATTGTAACATCCGTGGTCATGGGATAAGCACTTTTTATTTGAAATCCGAACGTTTATGTAGATGTACGGATTGTACATGTAGAAAGTGCAAACACCAGGTTGAAGTTCCCCCATGACAGTCATGTTTCAGGGCTACGTCGCTGGGTCCCGAAAATAGCAGATCTACAAGCTCACAACGCGTCAGACTCGACACTTTGTGAGCTTGTAGGTCTGCTATTTGCGGCTTGCATGCAATATTAGTATAGATTAGGCTTCACGTGGGATGATATCTATTTAATCTACAAGTGTAATCTAATGTGTTCTTTTCAACAGGACAGAATGTTGTTTCGCCTGCCTGCGGAAATGGAGTAACGTTCGGCTGATGAAGACCCTTGGGACTCGCCTTATGAGATACAACCATATTCTTTTTCTAAATAAAACGATTACATTTACACCCTGCTTGCTCTACTCATTGATCACGGTACATTCTACATTGTATAAGCATTCATAATGACAAAATGTGAAACCCAATTCTATAAGGGTTGTTTATGTTGATACTGTTTCATGATATAGGAGATGGTCTTTCATTTGGCAGAATGGTACATAATTACATGACTGTAAGCATTACAGATATAATAGTGAAAAAGTCTTGTTCATTCTGTTAGTAGCCTATTTACTTCTTTACTTCTACATGTAATCATTATTTTTCTGGGGACCCCAGCACATTGGATTCAACTTTACTGGTCTTCGATACAATAGGCTATAGTAAAACCTAATATTATCCATATACACCAATTGAAAGCATGAAACGGTCTCAGTTGAAAAACAAAAAACGATTAGGCTGTGTATGACAAGAGTATTTGAACATTAGCATGTCATTCTAAAGTAATGCCCATGTTTTCTATAAGTTTAGTCCAAAGAATATAACTGGAAATGACAGTGAAACATATGCTCTCAGAAATAAGGAGTCACACATGACATGAGTATGAAACGTTTTGTTTTATTATTATTATATTGTTGACTATGCTGCATATTCTCCATGGATGTACCGACTCCCAAGTAGAAGATGGACGTCACGTCACCAGCACCGGACTGTCTACATGGTGGGATGGAATGTATGAAAAAAATTGATGCGCGCGCGCACACACACAGACACACACATTTAGTGTTACTATGCTAATTTATACATGATATATTTAGTTTACTATAAGATACAATCAAATCAATACAGAACACAATACAACAGCAGCCAAGACTAGTTTCACCTTGCTGGCGCAACAAAGACACTGTGATGATGGGACTGACATCCTGGTATAGCAAACTTGCAATGGGTAGGCTACTGGTCCAACTGTACTGGTTCAACAGAGGCAGATTTCACGTGGTCCAAGAAAGAACATGGCTTCGATGTCGTGTTTTGTGATCCAAAGGTAGACAAAAAAGTCGGAAAAGTTGGAACGAAACATTCATCATTCAGTGTTGCCAGATCTTGTGAGAGAAATAAGCAACCAGGTATATGAAAACAAGCCCAAAAGAAAATACCTGTGCCAAGAGCACTTTAAACCTAGACATGGGCTATTTGAAAATTGCCGATCTACAAGCTCACAACGCGTAACGATGTGACGCAGTGTCAGCTTGTAGATCTGCTATTTTCCCAAAAATCTTGAGGGGAAAAAAGTGCAAAATGTGGAATATTTTTTAAACATTTTAACAACACATTTTTGGTAGGGTCTCCCTGGCAAATATGTTGCCGCGCAGTGCACAGATGAGGGTCCGTGGAAAAGTACATGAACATGTTTGAGAACCACTGGTTTAAACAACAATCAAAACATTTGGAAACTAGCCCAAATATCAACTACATTTTAGAAACTAGCCGCTTATAATAAGCAGACATGGCAACACTGGCCAATGTGCCGTATGTGTTTGTTGATGTTGTTGTAGTGAGAACTGGGAGGGGGAAGTTACAATGTAGACCACGCCCCCACGCAGCCTCCTCCCCTCAAGGAAGGGCAGTGCCCCAAAGCATTGTGGTCATTGTAGTAATGCAGCCAAACCCCAGTCATCCAGTCAAAGTCAAGACTTCTATATTTTTCTGGCCATAGGGTGCAAATTTGAAATTTTGCTACTGTTATCTACTATATTATAATAGATCATTAATATATATATGATTAACATTGAGTGACTGCAAGTTCTTCCAGGGGTGTAATGCTCCTTTAAAGTTATTTTCACTAAGAGAAACTGTACTAAATCAGGATCAATAGTTATCTGAACAGTGTTTATACTTTAATTATGACTTGCCCTGAGCGCTAATCCAATACATTAAAATATAAATGCATTCTCTCTCACGCACACAAACCTTGACAAATGAGTTTCTTATTGTAAGTCGCTTTGGATAAAAGCGTCTGCTAAATGACTGTAATGTAATGTAATGTTAAAGAAATGAAATAAAAATAGCATGCAGGTTTTAAATTCCTCTCTATACCATTTTACGGCAGTATAATTTTTTGAATTAAATGTTTTTCTGAACCTCAAAAGTAGGTGACTTCTATACTATTGTATTCAGATTCAAGTCTGCTCTGTGCTACTCTCATCCACTTTATTGCGGTATAATCTCTCGTCATCACTTGCTCCTGAGTGGTCTGTCCTCTCCTGTCCTCTCCTCCGCCTCCTTTACCCTGAAATGTTTTCTAACCGAGTGCCGACCAGCAGAACCAATCAGAGACACCCCTGACCTTTCGTCATTAGCATAAGCAGAAAGGGCCGAGGTTAAGTACCCATCAACTTGAGCAATTAAGATGCGAGTCTGTGAGTCTGTGTGTGTGTGTGTGTGTGTGTGTGTGTGTGTGTGTGTGTGTGTGTGTGTGTGTGTGTGTGTGTGTGTGTGTGTGTGTGTGTGTGTGTGTGTGTGTGTGTGTGAGAGAGAGCGAGGGAGGAAGGGAGGAAGGGAGCGTGCGTGTGTGTGTTGGTGCGTGTATAAATATATTAAATCTTCCACTTCACTTGCACTTGTATGGTTTCTAGACAGGGCTATCAGTCTTACAGTAAACACAGACACACATGAGACCCTCTCTTGGTCCCTTACTAAGTCATCATTTTGCTCTTTAAACAACTAAACGGCCTCAGCGCGGGTCAGTGTCCCAGTTCCAAAGCCAGCAGTTCCTTAATGGCTCTTTCTACAATAACAGAGAGGACCATTTTCTATACGTCTCTTATTCTTGCTTATTTAATGGAGTACATTTAAGTCAGACAGACGGGTTATGTTTGTTTTTGTGTCCTACTTTTCTAGCAGTGGGAGTAAATGAACAGCAGGAGGAAAGCAAATCTTAACTAATACAATTGCGGAGTGCTTGGACTTCCGGGTCATTCTAGTAAGTTACACACCACGTCTCCAATTTCATACACATTTCATGTCCAAAAATGTATCATGCATGTCGCCTGTGTGAAACAGGTATTAGTATTAGAACAAGTTGGAGAAGGAATGTCAATGTAAAGAGTAGTACAGAGGCAGGAATATAGGCAGGCGGGCGGGGGGAGAGAGCGAGAGAGAGAGAAAGAGTCGAGAGAGATTTGTTTTTACTCCTTTAAGGGCTGAGTCTAACAGTACCAACTACTGACAGAAAGTTTTAGGTGGCAGATGGGTTGGAGTTGCCACAAAGGGAAAACGCAAATCAATAGTAAAAACATTACAGGATGACAGGAAAATGTTGATTTAGTATGTATGCGAGTTTCTTTAGTCATCTGATATCATGTGAATCGGCTCCATGTGGTAAACCTTACCCAACTATTTTTCCATATCCACTTCAAACTATTTCTTGTGGCAAGTAACCACTCCAGAAGCTATTTTGTGAATTGATGATTTCTGTGGTTAATTGTGTGATTCTGCTAAGGTCTGGTGATGCTTTGATGACATATGAATCACTGGCTCGCCCCCATCTGCTCCTCAGTAGGAGTCTGTCTAAGAATGACCATTCTTCCTAAACTCTCACATTAGATTGTCTCTGCTGGCTCTGCTGCTGATGATGATGTTGTTGTCCATTTGGTTATAGTCCTCTCTCAATGGCCTCGTTCCAAATCCTCCAGTGAGGGAGATTTGAGGCAGAATTTAATTTGATCACATCCTCTGTCAGCTGTCTGAGAATATCTGGATTAATGCTTTCCCAATCAGTAGCTTTCACTCTCTGTATATCAGTGTCCCTCACCAGTCAATTTACAATGGACATTTAGTGTCACATTCAATTTATAATGTACGTAATATGAAGTGGTGCCAAGCAAAATCAACACAGGATCCCCAGAAAAGAGGCGCACACTCAGAGAGTAGCAACAAACCTGGCTTGCTTAAGGCAGCTACATTACGGTTGTGACTGTACATACGCGGCAGCTCTTGACACTATTATAGCACGAATTGCATAACTCATGGCTACGCAAATAGGCATATTATCAACATACTGTAAACAAATACTAAACTATCATCATCCCAATCCACAGGTTACACTCACTGCTCTGTATGCAGTACTAAATCATCATACTTGTTTCCTGTGAGGACTCGGGACACACGTGGGGCAAACAAAGCAAACTAGGGCATTTCAGATGAGCGCCACTGTACATCAACAGTGTCAGAGAACAACAACGTCCGCAGAGGACATGGCAACGCACACAGGGGCATTGAGCATGTTCCTTACCCTAAAGTAAAACATATGAGTACTTTTTCCACCACTGCCCTAGAGCCACACCCTATATCACCACAATGCTACGGCACACACTCTGAAAGAAAAACACATTATGCTGTCAATTTGCCAGATTTACCAGTAATGTGGTTAATAAAAGCATTCAGGTTAGAGCTGTTTTTACAGGACACAGCCAATCTGTTTGCCAATCAATACACCTAAAACATGGCTAGTTTATGGCTAGTTCATGTGGCCTGCGGGCTTATCCAAGATGGGATCCGGCCTGATCATCGACAGGGGCCTAGTAAAGGCGGGTCCAAGAAAACGCAAAGCGCTGAGATTATGGCCTTTAAAATGTGCTGTTCACACCTGCCCCAACGCACTGAAATGGATGACATCTGTCTTATAAAACTCAGTTGAATGTGTGATAAATATTGCATTACTATAAATGAGTTGTATTCAACGCTTGAATGGTTTATAATGGAGAAAATGCATATAAAAAAGGGCCAGGCCAAAAGGCACACCTGCACGAAAACACACAAATATTGGGAATTGCATTAGTGATGAGCACCAGAGAGAGAGAGAGAGAGAGAGAGAGAGAGAGAGAGAGAGAGAGAGAGAGAGAGAGAGAGAGAGAGAGAGAAAATGGGGGTGAAGATGAAATTTCTCAGATCAGCCTATATTCATTATGCAAAGTCCCGTTTCATACGAGGGACAAAGCTATGGGACATATCGCACAAACTGGAGGTACAGTGTGGGCAGAAAACTGCTGAATATAGTTGGCTTAAGATCGCACAGATGTGCACAATATTATGTACTATATACAGTAAGATGGACGTAACATACATACAAATACACACACACAGATAGATAGATGGCCGATGTGTCAAAATCAATAAATATTCACTGTATCTAAACTGTCAAAATCAATAAATATTCACTGTATCTAAACTTTATAGCCGAGTTATAAGCCAACCAGGCATTCCCAGGGTTATTGCATTGACAAAGTGTCTCAAAGATCCAGTCCACATATGGGCGTATTTCATCTGCCCGCCGCCACAGAGACACAGACACATGCGCAACTTGAACTTTATATATCGTAGATAATATAACTAGTGTATCGATCAGTCCAAAATTTTAAAGCGGAAACGGAGAGCTGGTTGCAGACAGCTTATCGAAGTACATAATCGTTTTCATTATTATTAAATTCCACTTTCCACACAAAGCTAATCACTTGGCAAAAGGCAGATATTGCACACGGCACACGCACATTATAAACACGTCATAAGCAGAATTCTGCACACAGAACACTTTCGTTCATTTGCGTAGTAGATGTACAATTCCTTGTTCTGAGCAAACACAATATGGAGACCAAAACAACGCTATAGGAATATGAGCGGGTTGAGGGAATTTGTCTTCGCTGTTGGAAACACGAGTCAAATGACTACTGGAGGGAATTGGCCCGTATTTGTACACTTTGTTTTACCAGGTAAACACTGCATACTGTAAGGCCTCAGATGGAAGGCTATACACTACAGCAGTTAACCCATTAAGACCGGGAACGCATCTGTGTCATTTTAAGATTTCTTTGGCTATTAAAAATAGCAGATATACAAGCTTGTCTTAAGTAACAAAAAAATGTGTTACTTAAATCTTTGCTTCTGGGGGTTCCTGCAACTAAATATTTTGAGATATTTTGTATTCTTTATATTTGAAATTTTAATATTCTTTTCAAAAAACTGTTAAACATTTGGAAACACTGTAAAACATTTTTAGAATCGGCCTCAGGTCTTAATGGGTTAAAGATTCACCAGTGAGCATAACAATCCATCAACATTACACTGTACTTGGCAGCTGCATGATCTATAAGAGGGGCGCCGGGGATGCACAATGGCACAGAAGTACATACACATGCTCACTTGGTACTGCAGCACGCGTATACGAACGCTCAGATGTACACATCTCTATGTACACACACAGACGCGTATGTTTTTTATTTACTATAGGGACGCAATGTGGAAGACAGCAGACAGGCGAGGAGTTTACAATGGAGGTCAAAATAAAAACAAAGCAGCAAACGGGAAGAAATGTGATGTCTCTGTGTTTGCATACATTTCTGTTTAGGTGTGTGTCTTTATATGGAAATTAATGTGTATCGTTGCTGTCGGTTTACTCTTTAGGAAATGAAGAAAAGAACCTGTGTTCAGATGGATCCAATGCAGGCATTTACTCAAAAGCTCTTGTTAATACTTTTCATTGGTTAAACACACAGACAGACGTAACCACTTTCACAATAAAGAAAAATAGTGCAAATATCAGATCTACAGCTAAGCATCGCAACACGTTGTGAGCTTGTACTGTACATAGGCAACCAATGTCCACTACTTTTGCGTGACACTGATCATTAATTTATGAACATAAAAACAGAGATGATATGTGTCTGTACCTACACAAGTTCACACATCTATATTTCCATCTACTCAGTGGTGTAAAGTACATTTACACAAGTACTGTACTTTTATTTACAATTTTGAGGTACTTTTACTCTGTACTTTTTTCAATACTTTATACTTCTTCTCCACTACATCTCAGAGGGAAATATTGTACTTTTACTCCACTACAAGTATTTGAAAACTTTAGTTACTACTTATTACAAAACATGCATTAACCACTTTAGCCTTATACTTTGGCTGTTTTAAAATAGCCAATCTACAATACTTTAGTACTTTTACTCAAGTAGATTTTAAATACCAGACTTTTACTTGTAACTGAGTATTTCTTGATTGTAGTATTCACACATTTAGTTACGTAAAAAATGTCATTAGTTTTTCCACCATTGCATCTACTGTATGTGACTGTGAGAGTGCTTGTCAAAGGCTACACACACAGACACACACACACACACACACACACACACACACACACACACATATACGTGCGCGCTCACCCACACACACGCACACAAAGGTCTATTAGGGGACAGCAGAGGTGCTATGCAGACTAAGGCAGTCTCATTAGAGAGCTGGATAGTGTAAGTGTCCATTCAGCCAGTTAATTTCCCAGGCTGACGCTGGTCCCCCATGCAGCGGGCTTATCAGTCGCTCTAAAAGGCCTCCTCGTTTAACCACACAGCCTTATTTATTCTAAATAACATTGCTTTAAAAGCCCACGATGCACCACACGCACAAAGCCAACGGTGTGATTAAATAGCTATTCAGACCCCCTACCTACCAACCACTCCCCTGCTTTCTTCATGAAAATTGACAGAATAATAGGTTAAAAAAAGACAGTAATTTTCTATTATTTATTATTATTAGTTTGAGTCGACAGCAATTAAAAAGTACCCTACGAGGCAAGGTTCTGAAGATTAAAAAGAAACACATTGAGAAGAGAGGAAAGGAGGGGTGGATGGGTGGTGCTTTAGAAAAAAAGCAAGGAGATGATTAGAAAGAACAAAGAGATATTCTGTTATTTATTTGTATCTTTCATAAATGACTATAGCTACCGACATCATAACATTTTACTTTAGTGAACACGATATGACCTGAACGCCCCCAATAGTCAACCTGTTGATAAACGGTTAGGGAATGTGTTCAACTTGCAGAGCAATGCGTTTCATTCACATTTTGATTTGATTGAAAGTGGCCTGAATGCAGTTCTACTGTCAACAAACTCGAATATTAATATGTTTGTTTGAAATCCGCTGAACTTTACTGTCCGTCTTCAACAGAATGTTGACATTGTAAACACATTCCCTGCCATTCACGGAGATCTTCGTCCTTTCAAATCCAACACTTGACCGCCATTGACGGAGATCTAAAAAATAATCTTGTTTTTAGTGATTACGCAAGAGGGCGCTCTTCGCCAACCTATGGATGATCCCTTGACTGCGAGAGAAGGCTAGAACAGAAATGACGTCATCCTGAAAAAAGTCACTCTGTTGACTCCAATGTTATGAGATTTAGAAAAACTCATCTACTGTAGCTCGGATTTCTTCTTTTTTGTGTGAAAACGAGCCATATTCAACTGCCGATAACAACAGAACGGACGATCGCGGTTAAAATGTTTTTGTCCCGGTGGATAGACGAGACCCTCCCCCTCCCCCACACAGCTTTTGTTTACATCCGTGACCACATCGTGGCTTCCGTCGGTCTCTGTGGATTGTCAAAATAAGGTGAAAACGCTGGCAGTGGCGGATTAATTAATTAATTAATTAATTAATTAATTAGTGAATGTGTCAAGGATGGAGCAAAACACTATATCTATCTTACATGCAGTCTTATATGCAGAGCACATGTGCCAGGATACAAAATAATAAGTAATTGGTGTGTTCATTAAGATACAGTATGCAATCTTACCGGTTAAGTACCGGTAGCTACTTTCTGACTTACAGTATTTTTATCATCACAAGCATGGCTTCATCAACTTCAAGTTCCTCTGCAACATTTTAAGAGGCTTAATCCAACAGAAGCAAAGTACTTCTGTATTCACTTCACTGTATTAAATGTGTCCATTTACATTCCTAACATTTAGGAAGCAGTAGAGGTTAAGTGTCTTGTGAGAATTTGCGGGACCACCATACTGACGAGAAAAAGGTATTCCAAAAACATTTCAAAAGAACATTGTGTGTGCGCAATTGAAGGAAGATTCAAAGAAAGTAGGCAAAATAGTCCGTCGGAAACAGAGGAATGAAGATTTCCAGAGAGAGGTGCCAAAAACACCAGTAGTGAATTAGAAATCCAAATGCCTCTTCTACTGCACACACGTAGAGTATACACACAAACAAAGGTTTACAGTGAATCAAAGTGATATTCAGGATGACAGGGAATGTACAGTAGCCTATATGCCACATGTGGCCACATTCTCTATTCAGCCATATACATGTTTAGCTTTTATGTCTGCCATATAGGTTAAGAACTGCCCCGGGTAGGACAAGGCACTGACCAACCAACCCTCTGTGTGTGTGTGTGTGTGTGTGTGTGTGTGTGTGTGTGTGTGTGTGTGTGTGTGTGTGTGTGTGTGTGTGTGTGTGTGTGTGTGTGTGTGTGTGTGAGTGAGAGAGTGTACATGTCACATATAGTACATACCTATGGTCAAGTTTTAAGCCTTGGGCTTGTGTCATTCTGAATACTGTTTGGTTAAATAGTCTTCCGTGTTCCAGTCTGACACGCAAGCACTATCTGACGACGAACAGAGAAATGTCACCTGATTATCACACAAACTCACACACACCACAGACACACAAGCTCAATTATACATGTATGATGTGATGGTTCATTCTTGTGTCAGATTGTCATCTTCCTGCTTCTCAAAATGAAAAACAACAGTGACACTTAAAAAGTTTCTCATCTGCCCCTTCTGACTCTTTTATCACCCTGCAACAACTTTCAACTTCAATTCAACCTCCTCCCCCTTTCTTCCCCTCCATACATACATCCATCTATCCATCCATCCATCCAGCTGCATGCGTGCGAGTGCATAAATTCCCCCTCCAGGTACAAGGATAATGCGACCAAAGGTCAAAAGTTCTGAGCTGTCATCTTGCATGACATCATGCGTGTCACGAACACACGCCTCCACACTTTCATCGTATAGACACACACATACACACTGAGATAAACCAGTGTATCTCTATCTTTATCTATGTATCCGTGTGTGTCAGGCTGCAGCTCCATCAGATAAGTCCGCTGGCACTTAGCCTCCCTCGAGTTCTTAAGACAATGAAAATGCACTTGAGAGATTAGAGGAAAAAGAGAGCTTAGTGGATGAGGTAAGAGAGAGGGAGACATAGAGAGAGAGACAGAGAGAGAGAGAGAGAAAACATAACAAATAGTACACTCTCTGAGTTTAGTTAAAACTCTGGATTTTACTGTATAAAAATGTATATGATATAGATATATGGATGCCATCTTGTAGCTACCTCCAGCCGGTAGCTGTACAGTGTAGCTACGATTTCCAGGTCAGTGCACGTTTAGCTGTCTCCATCCTCCATGAGCCCGTGTGCCGGTCAGCTCAACAAAAAACAATGGAACTCTATTAGGGGAAATGCCATAGGCTTACAGGTGCTTGGAAGAGGACACGCATACATGCACGAACGAACGCATGCATGCAAGCACGCACGCACACACGAGCATGAACTCGCACAGACACGTGCGTGTGCTAGCTATATACAGTCGTTGTGTGTGTGTCTGTGTGTGTGTGTGTGTGTGTACATATATATATATATATATACACATATATATATATATATATATACACACATACACACATACACACATACACATATACACATATACACATATACACACATACACACATACACACACATATATATATATATATATATATATATATATATGTATATACACAGTATAAACATAAATAGTATATCATGGGTATACAAGAGCAAGGCCCAAAGCAAGTAAAGAACTTCCGTTTAACCTCAATATCATTGTGTTCCAATGTGTTGTTACTGTAAGTGTTTGCACCAATGCTTCTTTGCATTTGTTATGCAAGGTATGTTGGTTATGAGCACTCTGTGAGTGCGTACAGTAAGGAGGAAGACTTATGAGAAGTTATGGGGTTGCTCTCTAAATTGCAGCAGCTGATTCATAACACGAGAGCAGAGAGCATCTCACATCAGGTCAGCTCAGCACAGCATGCATTCCACACTCTCCAACCACTGACTGGGAATAAGCAGAGCAAGCATGAGCTCTAGTCAATAAACAACGAGTAAATAGTTGTGTAAATAGAGTGCAGAGAGTAGCGCCTAGAAGAAACTTGGATGCAGGTAAACAAACAATGAACCTAGCATCTGAATAAACAACGTGATAACTAAATCACATTCTTAACATTTGTGTTGGAGAAAAAACTAATCTAAGAAATAAAACATGAGAACAAGTGACCAAGATATATCTGCATGCATACTATAGTAAACTAGCATCCATTAAGAGGGGGATACGAGGACAGTGAAGTGCTAGGGGGTGAGGCGGAGTTTGTAGACGCAAGTCTTCGAACTACGGCAAAGAATTGGGAGTGAGTCGGCAATTCTGACAGCAAAAGGTTGTTTAAAACACGGTTTGTGAGCCAGGAGGGAGAAGAGTCTAGGATGTGTGGATCGTTTTCCAGGGTGTTTTAAGGAAGGCTCGAACAGCATTGCTGTGTTCGCTCAACTAAGAGAGCAGGAAGGGTTGTAAGGGCTGGATCATGTATTGAAGGTATGGGAGTGCCATGCCTTTGGTTTCCATGTAGGCCAGCATCATCTACCATAATTACCCCAATAGAGGTGCAAACACCAATAGAAATGGATTCACAAACTGTGTGCGCACGCACAAACACGCACACGTGTGTGTGCGCGTGCGCGTGTGTGTGTGTGTGTGGGCCTTTATCCCCAGGTACACTGTGTAACTGTGTATACCTGTGAATAGGACCCAGGCTGATAACATCTCTCTTTTCATGGGTTGGTTCTGTGTCAACTCTTCTCTGTAACTAAAGACAGTGGTTACAACAGCGACAGCTGGCAGGCTGGGTCTCACTAACACACGTGTGTGTACACACACCAGAATACACCAGCATGTGCACTCATATACACACACACACACACACACACACACACACACACACACACACACATACAAGAGGGCCAACTGAGTCAATCAGACTCTCCCTTTCTATCATACAACCCTGCATCCTGGGAGTCAATGTCCATGTAATTACATCATCCATCCTTTTTGAGAGAGAGAGAGAGAGAGAGAGAGAGAGAGAGAGAGAGAGAGAGAGAGAGAGAGAGAGAGAGAGAGAGAGAGAAGAGAGAGAGAGAGAGAGAGATGCAAACATAGCAACAGAAAGCCACCTGCCTGGCAGAACAGCACAGCTACAGCCTGTGAGCACAAAGAGAGAGGGAGGGATAGAGACGGAGAATGAGGTTGAGTGAGTAGCAGCAGCAGGTGCTGTGCAGGTGAGCAGAGGGTCAGTGGGGTATTTATCCATATGCCATCTGTCAAAGAGGCTCTATCCGACACTGACATTTTACCCACATTCACTGACTCTTTCACTTAGCATTGTCCAACCAGCCCCAGCTTGCCACACGCTGACATTTACTTTGATTCAGAAGCTAGTAGCGTAGCCATGTTGAGCCTGCTTCGGCCGTATGAATAACTATGGTAATTTAAGCTTACGTCCACACAAACCGCCTTGCATTCCAACAACGCTGAACATCATTCCAGGTGGCGTCACAAAATGCGTGTAGGGATCAGACCTGAGTTCAGCTCAATGGGATATTTAAACAACACAAGAGGCCGTAGTATATCATGATTACATCACAGCTCCGGGTGTTAAACATCTCTAGCCGTGATATAATACAATGCATCACCAATTAGTGGCAAGATTCACTTACAATTTAACACAAAACTTTATGTTTAGAGTCCAGAACAATCTTCTCGTTATACATATATATATATATAGAGCAGTTATACTGATGGTGCTGCTCTTGAAGGTTTCATGACATTCAGTTTGTGTCTGCATTCAGGGTATGCAGATGACCTGGCCATTATGCTACGACGACCAACCTGGAAGGCAATGGAAGATGGTCTCAACCAGGACATGGGCATCTTGGTTGCCTACCTCCGCAAGTGGCGCCTACAGCTCAGCACAGGCAAGACGGTGTCGGCGGCATACCACCTCAACAACAGGGAAGCCAAAAGGGAAATTAACGTGTTTGTCGACAACAAGCGCCTAGAGTGCCAACAAGCCCCAAAATACCTCGGGGTACGTCTGGATAGAACACTGTCCTTTAATCAACATCTAGAAGACGTGAGGGCCAAGGTAACATCAAGGGTCTCACTCATCCGACGTCTCGCTGGTACGACCTGGGGAGCTTCCGTCAATACGCTAAGAATTTCCACCCAAGCCCTGGTCTTCTCGGTAGCTGAATACTGTGCCCCAGCCTGGTGTAGGAGTCCACATGTCAAAAAGGTAGACACCATAATCAACACCTCCCTCCGAATCATAACAGGCTGCCTGAAGCCCACTCCTGTGTCCTATCTGCCAGTCCTTGCAGGAATTGCTCCGGCCGGCCTCCGACGAGAGGCTGCAACCATTAAGCTAGTAAGGAAAGCCCAAATACATGACTGGCACATCCTGCACAACACTACTGTGGAAATAGAGCCTCCAAACAGACTCAAGTCCCGCCACCCTTACAACAAGGCGGCACAAGAGATGCTCCGCTCCATCCCGGAGGACTTGTCCACAAATGCATGGATGGCAGCATCCTGGAGGCAGGAGTGGGAGTCTGCTGGGCCCTCCCGTATCCACAGTTACATCTGGGACCCGGGAGGTGGTGTTGAAGGAGCGGACCTACCACGCCGGCAATGGACCCTACTGAACTGCCTGCGCACTGGAGTCGGCTGCTTCAAATCAGCTATGAAGAAGTGGGGCTTGACAGACAGTGCAGCATGCGAGTGTGGCGAGCCTGAGCAGTCTGCCGAACACATTATTAACACCTGCCCCCTGTATCGACCACCTTCGGAGGCTGGCCTCTTCCAACTGGGACCAGAGACAAGGGCGTGGCTACTCGTTACTGAGTTGGACATTTGAGGATGATACACGAAAGAAGAAGACATTCAGTTTTACCACACATTAAAAGTCTTTGTCATGGTCCTTCAAATGTGTATAAAAAGTTTTAACAAAAAAATCCACTCCAGTGATCCATGGCAGGTGTTTTTCTCTCACATTTCTAAAGCCTTTTCAACTGCAATGAAAAAATAAATCTTTGCCTGCGGGTGTCGCTGTTGAGGGATTTTGCCGGTCAATCATCGCCTCTGCTCCGCCCCCCCCCTTAAGGACAGGATAGGGGAGGGGAGGGGCGAGGAGGAGAGTGGGCGGGATTAATGGCCAGTGACTTCACTGCCCAAGGGCCAAGCTCAGATTACTTTTCAGCCTAATTATTCAGAAAACCCCAGACCACAGAAAATCCACTGAATGTTCAATGTTTTTTGGGTGTAATTGAGGTCATAAAACCCCCCAAAAAACATAAAAAAATCAAAAAGTGAAAATGAATGTCATAGAACCTTTAAGATGTAACTACGGTATCAAGGGCCGCGATGCACAACTCCCCCATGGGTATTGGGTGAATTTCAGTTTAACCTCAACGTCAATGTGTTCAAATGTGTTTGTACCAATGCTTCTTTGCATTTGTTATGAGCTCTCTGAGTGTGTACAGTAAAGAGGAAAACGTATGAGACGTTATGAGGTTGGTCACTAAATGGCAGCAGCTGATCATAACGCAAGAGCGGAGTACATCTCACAGGTCAGCTCAGCATGCATGCATTCCACACTCTCCAACCACTGACTCATTCCTGTGAAGAGGCACATGGACTCAACACACACTGGATGTTCAACACTTACATCTCTCTCACTCTCTCTTTGACTCTGCTTTACTAAATAAAATCACTTATTTGGTTCTGCATCTCATATCTTCTCTGCATTTCTTTGCATTTTACCACACCTTATCCAATTCCATGGTCTACCCATTTCCTCTCCTCTCATCTCTGTGTTGTACTGTCTGTACACAGGGCCTGAATTTCGGCTCAGGATTGGGGGAATTGAGCATTAACTTATTCTCGCAAATTCAGCACTTCAGAATTTGGGAGGCTGAATGCTGGCACACCATCCATCCGTCTATCTTCCATCATGCCCCTCGCTCTCCCTCTCTCCAGAGCATCTGCCGTCTGCCTCTCTCTACAAGCCACCCGCCCGTTCCCCTCCGCTGGCTATGTTTATGTGTGCTCTGTCGTGTGACAGTGTCGAGCATCAGGGGTGGCCGGATGTGCAGGCTCATAATGCTCGTGACCTTGCGGTGCATTGTGGGCTTGTGCATCGGCTGTGTTCGGTGTGTGGTGCTATTGTGCAACAAAGTTTAAATCGTCCTTAAAACATAAATACATTAGCTGAAGGTCCCGCTCAATAAAAAAAGAAAAGTGGCAGACCAATAAGCCCCGGCAAAACGCCTATACAGTACTTGTCTTTCCACTTCTCCAAATGTCATGGTTCGTCTGTCTTCCTTCCTTTCCACATTGTGTTTGTGTGCCTGGTTCTTAATTAGTTATATATCCACTTGTTTTTGTGAAGTGCAAACTATCTTTTTCATATTATTATGAACTTGGTGTCATTGGTCCCTCATGTACAGTATTCTGACTTCCCAATGAGTAGTATAAATGCACAGCAGGCTAAAGGACACATGTACTGTAAGCATAAAGATGCATAGACCTCAATCTAATGTAGGCATCAAAATCTATTCCATTATAATAAAGTCTACTGATATTTCAAATTCATATTAAAACCGGCCAAACTGTATTATACAGAATCTGTCCAGCTCTCGTCGCCTGCCACACACACACAAACATGCGCTCTCACACACACACACACACACACAAAATTGGAGCAGAGTGACTAAATGCAATCTCTAATGGACAATATAAGACCTTTAGTTAATAAGTATGCCAGTATTGTATAGAAGTGTATAAATCGCTCCTATGTGAAGCATTTAATTTTGAAAAATGTCAGTCCCTGGTACATAATGAGGTGTAAATGAGACTGGTCCTCCTATCCTCTGTTGGGTCAGATCATAGTGAATTATGTAGGAATCTCTTTTTTTTTCATCTTCTGCTTTTTTCCACAAAGAACACACATGTTCTTCGTGGTGAAATGACACCCCTGTGTGTTTTTAAAAGACTCTAGGTGCACCTTAACCCTTAAGGTCTTGTACTACAGACTCTTTCTTTTACACTAACATCAAGTGAAATCTTTATCGTTACTTACATCGCTCCTCTCTCTCTCTCTAACTCTCCCTCTCTCAGCTGTACTGTTTGATGGGTTCCACGTACACAGTGGGGTCCAACAATATGAGGCATGCTGTTGATATGCCAAATGTTAATATGCCAGTCAATTAGTCATTGTCCTGGTGAGACGAGGTTGGTGACTTGGTGTGTACACTGTTTCCTTTTATTTACTTTTATCTCATTCTCATATCTGTAAAGAAGAGGTGAGCCCACCTCTAATAATAGAAATGGACATGACAACAAAGACTTTCTACTGCAGCATGTAACGGCACACGTAATGTAATGGTCAGGGGAGGAGAAGAGAGGAAAATTAAACAAGAAAATATAGGGAAATGGAATGGATAGAAGACCTTGAGACAGACAGACAGACAGACAGACAGACAGACAGACAGACACACACACACGTGATATGTAAGAGAAAGGTGACATGAAGGTGATAAGAGTAGGTGGACCCAAATGCAGAACCTAAAGAGGAGACCGGATGGAAGTTGAACTCGAATGGAAGAACCAAAGGCAAAATTTCCTGCAAGGCAAAAACGAATAAGATGGAAGCCCGCAAGGAAAAGATAATAAGATGGAAACCCGCAAGGACAAGATAATAGAAAATAGTCCAAATAATATACTGTAACAGACTCGACAAACCAACAAAGGCGGAAACAGAGAGCCAAAGTTAAAATAGGAGCCAGGAGCTGATGTCATTATTGCGTCATCCTTGACAGAAGGAGTGAAATGGTAGATAGAGTGGGGGATAGTTAAATGTAGATTGACAGGGAGGGAAGAATTCTGTGAGAGAAGTAGAGAGCGAGAGGTAATGGTGTGACCTTGTAAAAATGTGTGATCACCCGCTAGGTGACAAACTACCTGCAGGAAACAGACAGACCTCATGGGACACATCACATCTCACTCTCTCAATGTGTCTGTCTGTCTGTCTGTCTCTCTCTGCGTCTCTCTCTCCATCTCTCTGCGTGTCTCTCTCCATCTCTCTCTTCCTAAACAGGGAATATGTTGCGTTCCTGAAAATAACTGATCTCAATTAAAGCTGAATAAATATGACTCCAGTGGATCCTTCAGCATCATTAATTGGAAAAGCCTCCCACTCATCGCCTCCACCTTTCTGCCACTTTCTAGTCTTCCTCTTTCATCACGACTCCCGTCTTTTACACTGTCTCTTTCCCTTTGCTTCCACTTTTTGTCCCTTGCTTATAATATAATATAAGCACTCCATCACCCCTCTTCACTTCCCCAGTCTTCCTCCCTCTCTGTAACACAAGTCCCATTTGTGCCTGAATCAGAATTGTAAATCTTTCCTCATTTCTTTTTTATTTTGTCGTTAATGAAGTGGGATATGTTGTGTCCCAACTCACACACACATACAAATCTGTTGCAATTAATAATATGAAGAGGGGAGCCGAGGGAAGAACGACAGACAAAGAAACAGAAAGAAAAGTGTGGGGTGGGGGGGCAGGTGTCAAACAAATGAGTTAGGAACTTCTGTATTAAATCAAGCCCTCAGGTGCGTGCGTGCGTGCGTGTGTCTCATCATTTCCTTGCTGTCATAGTATGACTGTGAAGGGTCCTGAGGGGCTTAGGGCTGCCCTCCCACATGCCTGTAGGGAACAACCACCATACATACATGTACCGCACGCACACACACACACACACACACACACACACACACACACACACACACACACACACACAGAGGGGCACCATGGGAAATAACTTCATACCAAATGAAGCTTTTCACATTATTGATCAGGAAATCACACATCCTTCAGCACATATTTTTCCACGCCATGAAACTGAAACTCGCTAATAGAATTAGTGCATGTGGCGTTGCAGCAATCACAGACCATATGACAACTAAGAACTAACAGTGAAAAATCACCAGTGTGGGATGGATAACACTTACTACGTGGCTAGCATGTGACACTGGGACAATTTACAAGGGAAATGCTTGCTCCTACAAACAAAATGCCACTAAATAGTGCTCAAAACATAATGTGAACAAAAGTGCATTCAGTACAAATTCACCAAGTCCAAAACACAAATACATCTTTTTAACACATAGATGCACAAGCCGTCCACAGGGGACAAGGTCTAATGCAGCAGATATATCGTCACTGTTGGACAGAAACCTTGTATGACCAAAACCGTTACTTTTCAGGGAATGGGTCAAAAGGAGAAGGAAAAAAAACAGTGTTCCAATGCATAGTTATTATTTAGCCACAAGCGCTTGTTAATTACTTTTCATTGGTTAAATTTGTTCGGTTTTTAAAACCCACAGACAGACTTCCACTTTCAACCTGGCATCCCTATTTTGGACATGTCATCATAGATTGGCGAAATTTTTCAGCAAATAACAAAAATAAAGCACGTAAAACACGTCACTGTATGACGCTGTTATACAACAAATTAGAAAACAGGGCATTAATTTATGAAAAAATGGGAAATGAAATACATAAAAAGATGAAACATGGAGATACAAGGTTTCTGCCCGACAATATGATTTCTACCATTGGGATGCCCCAATACACACAATATGACACATGGAATATATCTCTCACGTCTCCATGGATTACACACACAACGCACACAGATGCACAAATGTACACAGATACACACAGTCAGCCACACACGCAGACAAGTGATTTGTCACTGGCTGAGGATGAGCGTGACCTCGGACGACCCCAAGCCGACCTCTGACCCCTTTAACATCACCTTTCCCAGAGGCGGCAGCAGATTTATCAAGGAACATAATGACCATTACAGCCCCCATCAGTCACTGACGCTCAGGTCTCCCCGTGGAAAACACACTATATAGGCCAAATATTAACAATACGCTACCCTGCAAACACCTCATCTCAGACTGTGACATTGTTTTATTGCAAGTGACGGCTGACACACAGGATCAATTTCTCTCCCTCTCTTTCTCCTTCCTTTTCCTCTCGCTCTTTCCCTCTCTCCAGATCTCTGTCCATCTCAATCAGGGCTTGTTTAACCCATTAAGGCCTGAGGTTTCGATTTTACAAAATGTCTTCTAAATCCTAACAGTTTTCTGAAAAACTTATGTTACTATATCGGTGGTTCTCAAACTTTTTCACGTCAAGGACCTCCAAAATTATATGTAATTGGCCGCGGACCCCCATCTCAAAATATTTTGTTCCGGGGACCCCCCCAGAAGATTTGAGTTAAAAATGTTTGCTTAAAAAATATGTATATTCAAAGATTTGCACACATTTTCATGATTTAAAAAAAATTGCAAATCTACAAGCTCATAGCGCGGCATTCTGTGCTGCGCTATGAGCTTGTATATCTGCTATTTTTGAATAGCCAAAGTATAAAATAATGGTTTAAGTGGTTACACAGATGCGTTCCCGGTTTTAATCGGTTAACAGAACTAGAGTGGATGGATGAAGGTAAAATGGTTGATGTTTGGCGCGTCAGTCCCCTACAGAGAGGAGACCTGGGTTCCTGTGGCGCTCAGTGGGTAGATAACGGCACTAACAAAGCCAGGGGTTTTCATTCTCACCGGGGCCGGGCATACTCGCAGCTCTAGGCAGTCATGATACTGCTACAAGGCACACTGGACACAGCCAATCACCAACTGACATACAGAACAAGCACAGTATTATCTGCAGTCGTTTGTCCTGTAGTTTCCCTACAGTGACTGCCGCTTGAAAAATGTAAATCCCTGTGTCTACTTGTTCAACAGGTCAATCTGTGTGTCAGCGCCGTAAGCACCTACTAGTAAGACATCAGTGTTTTCCAGACGGGCTACTTGGAAGATTACGGAGAGAGAGTTTGAATGACAAAAAAACTGTTCAGAATTACGTGCGATATCAGACCGGGTGGTACAACAAATGTGTCCTCCGCACAATACATACATACATACACAGTACTGTACACATACTTTATAAGTAGGGCAACCAACTCCCTATGACATACTGTACAACACACGCTATCCTACAATATTTTCTTTGAAAACTAAGCGTCTATTAAACATTCATCCTTGCAGACCGAGTTCCAGTTCCACACATATATGAAGAGAGAAAATACAGCGAGGCTAACATGTCCACCATTAATACTTCAAAAAGACATGTGGCAGCCATCAAGCCGTACTCCGCATGTTAATCATTTTCTCTTAACACACAGGCTCTGGCTCTCTCATTATAACTGTCTTAATGTCTCTACCCCCACCCCCTGCCAACTACTTCTCGAAAACTCCAAAGTGAATTATAGATTCTGGTCCCATTTGTGGACTGGGCGGGTGAAATCACCACTGGTTTAAGTAGTTACACACACACACACACACACACACACACACACACACACACACACACACACACATAGCACTGGGGGTGAAATCAAGGCTTATTTAACCGGATTGAGTTGGACCACCGGTTCAAGCATCAGCCCCATACTGGGAGGAAGCCTGCATTTTAAGACACACACAGAGTGGTTCAGACATCAGCCCCATACTGTGCAGACGAAGGCCCACATCAAATACAGATCTGGAGGCGCGCACGCACGCACACACGCACACACACACCCACCCACACACACACCCACCCACCTTCCCACCCACACACACACACACCCACCCACACGAGCCCCATGCTGTGCTGAGCCCTGCATTCAAACCCACTTTACAGACGGGATGTGACAGGTTGTTTGTGAAGAGGGTTCGTCCAAGGTGGGCACACACACACACACACACACACACACACACACACACGGGCACATTTACACACTTTAACACGGGCACATTTACACACTTTAACACAGACACAAATGCAGTGCAAATGGAGTGTGTACTGTGTCCTCACGCAACGACTCCCAACAGAAGAAAATTCTAGATGATTGGATGCTGGCTCAGCAGTGGAACCTGTCTGAACCAATCCCCGCCACAGACCCCGTACTGTGGCACCGAGGTCTAATGGTCCTCTATTAGGCTCTATCACTGGCACCCTCTGACTATATCTACGGGCTACTGATGTCCTCTGTGTGTGTGTATGTGTGTGTGTGTGTGTGGAAGACCCTTCAAGGGACATTCAGAAGACAAAGAGTGGTTAGACGCAACTAGTAGCATCACTAGGATTTTCTCCTTTCTGATGTTAAGGATTCTGTAGTTGACAATTGCTCACAAACACCCTCACACAGACAATCCCGGGGCTACTGTTGTCCCGACACTGTGCTCTTCAAGTCAAAAACGCATACAGCAAGTGGAGAGCTTGGATTTTGGCCGCAGGACTTTCTAGTAAGTACCCAAAAAAATTGGTTAGTAAAATGTAATAAAAAGAGACACTGTTTGTGTGCCTAGGAGATCTCCAAGGCATTAAGGCAATTGGAGGCAGCGTTTTATTGTAACCTGTGATGTAAAAAAGCATGCAGACAGCATGCATATCTCAAATCTCTCTCAAATAGTATCCAAATAGTATGATAGTATGAAGAGTGTTCCAATAGTTCTAGGGCTGCCGTTTCCCCCCCCCCCATGCATATCTCTTGTCAAGTCTAGCCATTGTGAAATTAAGATCAGCATATTACGTTCTTCTCCATCAATGTATGCAGCAAACACAATTTTACATTTTGTTTATTGGCCGCAAGCTGTACTCAACCCTTCAGAGTTAGGTTTGATGATTGGATTGGCCCTGCCCCCTTGTGCACTGAAATGTGTAAACAAGTGTCATGGCTGCCTTACTTCTATATAATAGAGCTTTAAGGTACATTTGTTTCACCCCCACACATTAGTTAATTTCCTGCGTTCAAATGATGTGTTTCCCCGTCTTTAAATGCCTGGCTCCGCATAAGCAACAGCAACCATGCATGGCAGGCGAAGGGAAACACTCCACCCACCACCCCAGCCTTCACCCATGTGTGTCTGTCCAAGCATGGAAAATTAAAAATGCAAAACATGGTACACTACCATACATTATAATTCATGAGCAGCTCTTCACAATTGTTCTCTCCCCTTTCTGGCTCTTTCACTGGTATCCTACTTCTGTTATCCTACAACTTCTCATACTGTATGCTGCTAGGAAAATTCATAAATGAAGAAGCAACACCATAACACAAACTGTGGGTGTCCCCGGTGACACCTAAAAAAAAACATTCCTCCACACTTCTGACAGGGAGAAACATTGCATCCTAAATTACACTATATATTCCTATGGAGGGAACATATTGTGCACCAGCAGCAGCCTACTGTTAATAAATAATAATCATCAACATCATCTTCATCGCTACATAATACCTAGCATGGAGTTTGGCCTGAGGCCAGAGTACCTCTCTCTGCAATCTCTCTTTACATTGAATACATCACTGACCTGACAGTTATGCTTTGTCAGAAACAATCAAGTTAAAAACACAATTTCACATCAGATCACATCACATCACAGACCTCAGAAGTCACCTTCAGGTATTCCACCTGTCTACATGGGAGTTGTGTAACATAGTATGCTGTGTAATGGAATATCATGGTATAGAATAAAACTGAATAATGGAATAGAATAGAGCCAAAGTCCTAAAAAAAAATACCTAGAAATAGCAAGGCCAGAAAAGTAGGGTATGTAACACAACCCAACATAACAACAGAGGACAGGACAGCACAGACCAGCAATCTAGTTGAAGACTTCTTAAAAAGCAAGGTCAAAACCAGACAGCCATGTATGTGAACCACACACAGCCCTGGGCTTGTTGGGGTGAACACAGCACAATACTGGGGTCTGCTACTTTCTGTTTATACCACCAGAGTGTGTGTGTGTGTGTGTGTGTGTGTGTGTGTGTGTGTGTGTGTGTGTGTGTGTGTGTGTGTGTGTGTGTGTGTGTGTGTGCGCACACACACACGTTTCCCCGTTCTAAGAATATAGGCTAATGCCCAGCAGAACTGACAGATTAAATGCCAATCCCAGAGTTGGACCAAAATCAGCCACAGGCAGCGTGTGTGTGTGTGTGTGTGTGTGTGTGTGTGTGTGTGTGTGTGTGTGTGTGTGTGTGTGTGTGTGTGTGTGTGTGTGTGTGTGTGTGTGTGTGTGTGTGGGTGCGCGCGTGTGTGTGCGTGTGAGACTTGCAAATGGAAGAATGCGGGTATGGTAAACAGCTTGAAAGGTCATTTCAGAGTTTATTTTGTTTTTGATTTGCTGACGTTTTCTGATGAAGTAACATTTCTGAAGATGAAGTCAATCATTCAGTGCCAGTTAATGCAATACAACTTCCTCTAAGGCCATGCCCACGCATTTCATGACGTGGTCGTGTGACATGGTTTCAATCGGCCCAAAAGAATAGATTCATTTTACAGATACACACAGCAGTCCTTGTTAACAGAACAGCTTTGAGTTCTGCCCCTTGAACATGTGCAGTATCTATCACAGATTACAACCTTACTTAAGGTCGATTGGAATAGCATGTGAATTTAGTTTCAGGGCACTTTAATGATTTGAAATGCCAAGCCAGGACCCTTGGCCTTCTCCAAACCATGGTGAAAGATCAATGGCACAAAATTCACTGAACTAAGTTCAGTCACCATGTTACTAAGCATCAAATAAAGGCTAACAGCCAGAATAACAGTGAATGTTCAGCACTGTTGGAGTCCTGGAGGTTTTTAACACCAATGTCCTTAAAGAAAGACTCTTCCATTTGCTCTTTCTTCTGAGAATTTTTTTGCGACCTATTTTATTTACATCAATTAACCATTGATCAAACCATCATAGACCTAGTATTGTTAATATCAGACCAGTCCAAAAGTGGAGACTATGGCTTAAGTAACCATTCTAGGATTTTATGCACACGGAAGGTTCAGAGGTCTGTATTTGATTGTCATAACTCAATCAAAATCAGATCTCTAAACGATTGCAGGAGTGAGGATCAAGATCTTTGAGGAATACGGATTGGTCTCCTGTTTTTTTAATGTGCAGTGGTGGATAAATCCTTTATTTGATTGATTGAATACTTTATTAGTCAAAATTAAAACAGCACTGGGGTTGTTTTAAGTAATTGTTTTTATAAACCTAAAAACCTTAACAAAATGTATTTTTTCTTTTAGTGGGTTTAACATGATTTAACCAAGAATGTCCCAAAATCAGAAGATGAAAGCCTTTTCTTTTGCACAATTCCTACAGTACTGTTGATGGTAACAAAAGGCCAACTGAGGCCCACTGAGGCCCACTATTCCAATACAAATTTGTCTCTATAAGGTCTAAATTCCATAGTCTAAAATCAATAAACAAACTATTTCTCAAAGACCATTATGCATGCAATTTCAAAGATAGGCTACAACTCTGCTATAAATATGCACATTAACAGCAGCACATATACTGTAGTCTTGGACTTGTTCCAAGAGTTCAATTTGTGCGTTGCGTGTCCCTTTTCAATTAACATTAATGATTTTTCTTTCTTATGGTTTGCTCATGAATATTAACACAATATTGAAATGAATGCAAATATAGTGTGGGAATTGGGTGTATTTTGAAAACAGAAGTATGGAATTCCAAGTTGGGTTCTAATTCGTTAAGCTTACATTCCCTTGATCATACAAATTACCACAGACAGCCATGGGTAGAAACCACTCACACATGCACAGTGCACACACAACTGACACAAACACACACTCACTCACACACACACAGTTTAATTACATGCTGTTGAGCAACTGTTTCTCTTATGCATTCTGCGTTCATTGATTTGAGAGGTCTCCAACATTGAATTACGCTATAGATTTCAGCGTCTTCACACACACGCGCGCACACACACACACACACACACACACACTAATTTACTTTTTAGCATTCAGAAGACAATCTATTAGCATTTTCTTCTACTGAGCAGGCTTGTGGTGCAGAGCTCCAGTTGAACGAAGGGGCAGAGCACGGCATCACTTGAAGAAGCTGGAAGCTTTCCAAACTCTCTTTCTCGTTAAGACTCCAGCCATGCATGTCTACTTACAGTATCTCTGAGTACTGAAAAGAAATGAAAGCAAACAACCACACATGCGGAGCCGTCCTTCTAAAAACAGAAGGCAGAACCCAGCGAAGGCGGTGGGTTACTGGGTTACCAATAATCAAGGCCATAATGTCAGAAAGAACAGACGGAACCATTCTCTTAATAAACAACAACTTTTAAGTGTGTTCAAAACTTTTTCATGTCAAGGACACCCAAATTGATATGTATAAATCAGTGTGTCGATCGTCCTGGAGCGAAATATTCGGTGGCTCTTGAAAGGTTAGTAAAAATGCATCAACCCTCATAAAGACACAGACATCCCCTCACAAAACACACTTCCAAGCAAGAATGTACACCTGACCCCTCCCACTCTCAACAGCACACAAACACCCCATCAACAACACACCACTGCATCCCACAGCCACACATGTACAGATGCAGCCAACTAAGCCCCAATTCTCCAGAAGAAGTAGATATGCTTTTCTTTGTCTCTCTCTAAACAATGATTGCAGACTGGTGAATCCCCCCCTCCCATTACTTAAATTTAAAGACCTTCAGCTCATTTACGAGGGGTGAATAGGTGTCCCATACATATCGGGCAGGAGATTTGATTTAACACACACACACTCACACACACACACAGTGTGTTTATATGTGTGTATGTGCGCACACAGATAAACATGGCACTCTTAATAAGTGCACACACTACACAGTGTTTAGAATATAGGCCAATATGGGAATGCTCATCAATGCAGGTTACCTGCAGTAGAGTACTTTGGATCTCATAATGAGAGCAATAAACTGCAGAGCATGGGTTTTTAACTCATTATAAAAGTGCACAGATTTTAACCACCCATGAACCATGGTGCCCTAGTATTCTGTGGCCGACATTCGGCAAATATAGCACGTCTACAAATTCACATTGTGTTACGTTATGATGAGCTTGTAGATCACGTATTTTCGGCAAAGAGATTTGGTGTAGATGGGGGGGAAAGGAGCGGACCACGTATAGAGCCCTGGGTTACCCCGGTCAACTAAGCATAGGGTTTAAGTGGTCAAAAGTAAGTAAAACAACAATTAACACAAGTAAATAAAAGACTAAAGACTAAATAAAAAGAACCCCTTAAGTCAGATAATCCCTTTAATACCAATCACTCTTTGCACAGGTTCTCGCTCTCTCGCCCACAGATAAACCGTCCAACATAGAGGGTGGTCTGGCCTGTCTCGTGCAACATTACCCTCCTGGCATAGGTAGTGACCCCGTCTCTGCCTTTAATGAAAATAGAGCCCTGCTAAGCCCATAAGGCTGAGCAAGGCATTGAGCACAGCGTGTCACTCTGTGTGTGTGTGTGTGTGTGTGTGTGTGTGTGTGTGTGTGTGTGTGTGTGTGTGTGTGTGTGTGTGTGTGTGTGTGTGTGTGTGTGTGTGTGTGTGTGTGTGTGTGTGGCCATAGCCTGGGTCCACCTCTCCAGATCACTGTGGTTAGAAGCAGGGAGCCGAGGAAAATATCGCCACTGACAGTCGCTGGCAGACCGCTGGGCTGGAAGGACAAGGTGTGCCTAACAAATAGCGGGTATGCTCACGCGCTGTGCCAGCTGGTGCCAGTGTGTGTGTGTGTGTGTGTGTGTGTGTGTGTGGTGCCAGGAGGTGCAGGCGTTATGGCCAGCGTGTGACTGAGCACAATGCGGTCAGAGTGTGGCTGTAACCCTCCTCTCTCTCTCTCTCTCTCTCTCTCTCCCCCTCCCTCCCTCTCTTCTCACTGAGCTCCTAACTGTCTTTCTCTCAATCATGTGAGTGGAGGCTGAATGGAGAAAAATAAATAAAGCCTGGATATTCTAATGAAGGAGTGTGAATTCCCTCCATCAATCACGCTTTCCTCTTTCTTTTCTTTCACCACCTGATTCTCTCTCTTTCTCTCTCTCTCTCCATCATGTGAGTGTCAACTGATTTCTGTGTTGAGTGTTTAAGACTGTGTGTTTGTGTCCTTGCCAGTGAATAGAACATTAATTGCATTAGCATTACAGCAGGGTGAATTCCACCAAGTCTTATTCAACAGAGGATAGACATTTTCAAGGAGTTGAAGCGTGTTATTTCCTGCAGTCCAAATCAAAACCTCATTGTATAAAATTGGACGAATGTAACTACAACAAATAGCAGAGGAAGATTGCAGAATTTCTAAATTGCACGTTTGCTTTCAACAAGTTATTCCAGATTTTATGATTTAAGACTGATATTGAAAAGTGCTGTGTGACAGTTAATATATTTCTCCTTCTAACACTTAACGCACCTTTAGCACATCGCAAATTAAGTGCCAAACTAAAAAGTGAAAGCCTAAAATGTGTGTATTCACTCATGGCACACTCTAGGGCTGGGCTATATTGGGCGATATTATCAATACTGATATGAGACTAAATATCGTCTGGGATTTTGGATATGGCAATATCATGAAGCGTCGTCTTTCCCTGGTTTTAAAGACCCAATTCCACACGTTCCACGGTGTGGTTTCACAGCGACACAAAACAACTATTATATGGGGGCTGTGTGAGCAGCCCCAATAAAAGTTCTCTGCCTAGACTAAAGTAAAAACTATGACAGTGACACGTGCGTCGCGTGTGTGTGTGTATGCACACACACGTGCTTGAGCGAGCAGCCCGAATAACACCGTTTCACGTGCACAAGCTGGCTTTATTTACTTCCCGTTAGTCTGGCTGTCCCACGCTGGTCTGTTGCCCAGCTCAGAGCCTCATTAAATTCATGCATATATATGCATTCATATCAGGTGGTTAAGCACGTCTCTGAGGAGGTGCTGATTGGCGTTAGGTGTGTGCCATCGCATCCTATCCGGGTTGCGTGCCCTGCATCAAACCAGTTTGTAGTGAGGGCTGGTCTGAAAACCAAATTTTGGTGGTAAAATTCTATATTAATACTTTAGAGATATGCAGCGCACATGAAAACCCCGGTGGTTTCATGTGCGCTGCATATCTCTAAAGTATTAATATAGAGTATAGAAAAGCTTCAAAAACACATTAACCAAACATTACAGTAATGCGATGGAAATACCGCACTGTTTTATATTTGTATATTGCAAAGTTGGCCTAGTAAATAAATAAATAATTGATATACTGTACTAGCAACAGATAGCAAAGTATACTAATATATCAAAGACATAACAAATACATATCTATTCAACTACAGAGTGCTTATGTTTGCTGATATTAATGTTTAACTAACAATAAACATCATACCCTGAAAGTATCCTGTCGGCCGGGTCAAGAATTAAGACTACATCCCAGAGGGACAGTGGATTCCAAAATTCAAGTGCCACATTCACATCTGTTATATTAATTCATTCTTATATGTTGACTTCCATTGGCTTGTTTGATGAAATAATTTAACTTTGCATCAATAAAATTTGCAATTCAGACAACACACCACCACTAAAGCTACAGCCAAGGTTAACACTGTTGTCAAAACCATAAATCATGATCACACACACACACAACGTCTATCCAGTACTCCAGACGTGTGTGCCCCAGCTGAAGGGAAAATAATCAAAATGCTAAACAGTTTCTAGCTTAATCTCTCTCTTTTTATGCAAATCTGTATTAGTGCGTATCGCGGTGCAGTGAGCGACCACTAGTGTGGCAGTTGACATGGGGGGAATGGCAGAACATACGCTGGGTAACCCACATGCCCGCATGCACATTGCACACACACAAATGCACAAATACACACACACACACACACACACACACACACACACCTAATCATGTTTATATTGCTGTTGACAAAAGAGGGACAGAGAGGAGGATGGAGGACTAGAGAAAGAGGTCCTTTAAGGAGTAGGAGATGAGAGAAGGACTAAGGAGAGATGACGAAAGCGGAATCAGAGTGAGTGTGAGTGTGAGTGTGTGTGTGTGTGTGTGTGTGTGTGTGTGTGTGTGTGTGTGTGTGAGAGAGTGTGTGTGTGTGTGTGTGTGTGTCAGTAAGTACTTTATAGAGTTTCGGAAGTGGTCCTCTGCTGGGTTCTTCACAGTGCAGCTATTCAACAACCACACCTCTGCTTCTGAGGGGTCATCTGTAGAGAAAGGAAGAAGAGAGATACTAATCATCAATAACAAATTATATATAACAAAATAATAAACACCAAATAGTGGGGTTGTTCCGCACAGATGGCACACGATGAAACTAATAGAAACAGTCATTTTCATTACATTTACCCTAGGTAGTTGCCAAGAACCAACCATCCATCAAATGTTCAAATAACAGATTTTAATAAATAACAGAACTAAATAGGCATGCCCATTTAAAAACAGAAATTGTGCCGTTTACAAATTGACACACATACACACAGCCGCGCACGCACAAACACACACACACACACGCAGAGTCAGCTAAAACGCAGCAACAGAGCAGAGTATGGTGTCTTGTGATGCCAGGCTCAGCTGCTACTCCAGTGGATGGTGGCAGGCCTTGCTTTGCACTGCCTGGAGAGCTGTCAAATACACACACTCACACATGCACACACGCACACTGAGGGGTTATCGCATTGGTGGCGGTGTAGAGCTACAGTAGCTCCTTTACGGCACGTTGAACCAGATATTTCACTTAGGATCCACTCCCCTGCCGCAGTCAAGCATGCACACACACACACACACACAAACACACACACCCTAACACATTGAATTGGCTGCACCGGTCAAGCATTAACAATAACCCTGGCTGGTCCTCAATACCACACACAAACACGTACACAAATATACACATTTTCTGTTGCATGCAATCACACTCACAGTGGGTCACAACATGCACAGAGAGGGGAGGTAACCTGTCAAACCTCACCTTGGCTCAACTCAACACCCATCTTCTCCACGCCCCCTCTCCGACCCCCCCAAAACAATTTAGTTGTTATGCCAGTTCCCTGATTTCCCCACACACGTGTGTAATCTCATCACTGCTGACCCCTACTGGTTGGTCTTTGGACTGGTTGGTCATAGGGATGGTATTGAAACCACGTCTCCTCACTGGTAGGCATTCCTCATAGTTCAACACCCCTGCTGACAGGCACCCCTGACCAACATGTAGGAGTTGTTTATGGGAGCTGAACGGGAGGGCGGTCTTTGTCACTGCACTAGCATGTCAAATTGTGTTTGTTGGAACGCACAGCTTTTGAAATTCAGATAGACTCAGTGAAGAACGAGACAGGAAATGCGGACAGAGAGCAGGGGAAAGACACCGCAAATGGTCCAGTCAGTTAGGAGTCGAACCTGGGAAATGCTGTAAGGCATTCTGCCTTTCAGATATGGGGTAGCCCCTGATATGAGGTTTTGAACATGACTCACTGTTGGTTCTCTGACTTGAACGATGTGTTACTGGCTGCTGACAGCGAGCGAGTGAGTGAGTGAGTGAGTGAGCGTCTTGAGGGGAGATTGCATTGCTTGGGGCAGGGCTATGCATTGAAAGACCACATAACTATAAGATTGGCCTTGAAACAAAAAATATCACATTTATTTGGAGGTGTGTGTGTGTGCATCTATGACTTCAGCTGGAAAAGAAGCATCCATTATTTGTCTTACACCCCCACACACACACACACACACACACACACACCCCCACACACACACCCCCACACACACACACACACACACACACACACAGGGATCTTCCTGTAAGATATAAAGAACTGGACCCCATCACGAAGACTTCACACTGAATAAAATTGGGCCAATAAAAACATTTCTGTCCCTCCCTTCTAAAAGAAAATGCATTTATGGTAGTTGCTAGAGTACTTTAAATTCCTCTTAAAAAGGAGCACTTAACCCATTTTTTATCTTATCTTAATACTATTGGTCTTCACTAATGCTCGTGGTAAGATGGGACAATTTCTGTCTACCCACTCTGCGTCTCATTGGTGGGTTATGTTCAGCTCAGGAACTTGCCTCCCAATGACATCATCGATGGGGATTCCAAGCTAACAGAAACCCTGAACTCTCTTTGCACCCTTTCCTGTCACTGACCAATAAGTCACTGTCATCTTGCAGAACTGCAGTAGGTCTTTTTTTAAACCTGCTGACTCGACTAGAGGTGCAGGTGTTGTATACAGTACTAATGTGTTTCATTTTTGTTTACTGTAAATCAATGTTTTAAGCTGAATGTATCTCCACTATGTATCCTCCTAACCAGTTAGCCAGTCAATCCTTCAGGAGCGCTCCCATTAATGTAAGATCTCTTCAAAACTGTATCCACTTTGGAAGAAAGTTCTGTCCTTGTTTGTTAATATCACCACAATTAATTAGCTTAGATATACTTAGCAAATAAATACTCAACCAGTTATCTTTTATAATTTACCCTTCACCCAAATAATAGTCCCTGAGACTGGGAGTTTGGGGCTCGATCCCCGGCCGGGTCGTACCAAAGACTCTGAAAAATGGGACCCAGTGCCTCCCTGCTTGGCACTCAGCATCAAGGGTTGGATTGGGGGTAAGTCCCTGCAACACACTAGCGTCATGTCCAGGGGATGCACTTGTACATCAAGCTGCCTCACGCTACAGAAACAGGGCTCCTGCCCTATGGGCCTCATGGCTCGACAAGGCTACTTACTTACTTACAAATAATAGTGTCAGTGAGTTGCAGTGTGGGAAGAAAAAGGTATACATTTGGTGTACCTTTTTTGCTATTGTACCTCGCCGACAGATCAGTGCAATGTAAAACCCTTGAGTGTACAAATTGGAACCAAATGGACCTGTACAGTTCCATTTAGTTCTATTTGTATACACAGAGTTAAATTAACAATGAGGATGATCAGATGTAGGAAGGTCAGTGAGCAGGGCAGTTGATGTAACCATTTAGTGGAAACCATAGGCATTTATAGATGAAGACGCCATCAATAAACACCTTCAATGGATTTCCCTGCTTCAGCATGATGATGACAACCTTCCTAAATGTTTGTTAAGAGTTTTGTTTCCACTCTGCCAGTAATGCTGTCTTTAGTTTTTTTTTTATCTTCCATTTAGATTTCTTGAACCGATCCGTTCCCTGGATTCAATCCCACTGGATTTGGTTGTTAACATAGCCGTAATCTAGCTCTTAGAAAGCCATTGACTGGGTGTGTTTATTTTAGAGGTAGTTTAGGGTCACTGTTTAGGCCGCGACAGTGGGAGATATGGATAGGGCCCCAGGCTACAACTGCAGAGCTTGGCACCCACTGAGTGTTACTGTGTTTGTTTTACAGAGCTATAGGAGCCAGGGTTAATGTAGTGTGCGTGCGCGTGTGCGTATGTGTGTGTGTGTGTGTGGAGCAACATGTTTTATCTAGGTGAGGGAGCTTGATGTGTTGTTTTATAGAAGAGCCTGAGGAAGACACATTCTCCGGCAGGAAACAGTTACTAGAGAGCAAAAAAAGTATTTATGCTATGGTAAATTTATGTATGTTGGTGTATACATTTACCATTTTCCCACACCTACTGTCATATAATTATTATATGACAGTAGGTAGACAGTATTAAATATATGAGCCATTAATGCCCATATTATGGGCATTAAGTAACTATGGCCCAAGAGGTCCAGCTGTGACTGAACAGTGAGTCAAATGCACGATCAAACTAAATCAACACTTCAGGCTCCATGGGAACTCCCTGTGCTATCTAAGCTAGTAGAGCAGAACAGTTATTCACCAACAGTCTTAAGGGGGTAGACAAGGAGATTATCTGGAAAGTTATAAATACTAGGAAACGCAATCAACAGTTCAATCCATGATGGGAGTTTGAATTCATGGTAGTGATAAAATAAACAGGAGTATTCCAAACTCAGTTTCTTCTCATTTCATTAATATGTTCACATTTTCAGCTCTGAAGCCTTCCTCAGTGTGCTGGTAAGAACCAGACACAGGTGTTCTTTATAATGATTATTTATGATAATTGATTAACAGTCCATTACAACCAACGTTATCAATGTTTCAACTTACATCATAGATTACTGACATCTACAGGCTGGCCACATGAAATCCTAGATCCATATTGGATCCCTGCCCTTTCCATGGTGATCCCGAGATCCACCTCATTTGATTTACCCAACTGAGGGTGTGTGAAACTGGTGCCTTTAAAAAGGAGTAGTTCACCCAAAACAATTCTTATTTTCTATCAATTGCACACCCCATGAAGCATTGAATTCATGGAGATTTTTTTGATTTTGTCGCATTCCTAAGACATTTTTGGGGTGAACTACTCCTTTAATGAGGTTGTTCTGGCACCTGTAGCAGCCTCTTTTAGTTAGAAAAGAGGGCTTCGGAGCGACAAAAGTATCTGAATTCATCCTTAATCTTACAGTATGTACAGTATATTTTGTGAAAACAATATGTATATTTTAGAAGGACTCAATATTTGGTTCATGGGAGTGATGGAATTTAATAAAAACTTAGAACAGCGACATCTTTCCAGGAACCCCAACTGTGAGTGCTTATCTATTATTTTGAGTGTCTAATCTAAAGCAGAACTCAATGGTTGTGTGACATAGGGTATCTATGTATGTGCATGAACATTGCCTCAGGTATGTGAGCAGGTGAACTTCAATAAATGCCAACTATGTGAGAACTGAGAAAAGATGCTGAGTTGAGAAATACCTGAAAAAGAACATATTTCCATATGATTTGCATAGGTATGTCACTGCAGCCAGTGATTTGCTTAACATTTGCATAGCATGGTTGCTGAGCCAATAGTGTGAGGACGTGATAGTAGGGAAATGTCTCACCAGACAGTTAATTTATCATTTATCTGAAACTATTTGGAGGTTAATGGGTTGTGTGTAAAAGTGTTTCACCTATCTGCATTTAGCAGCAGCGGTAAAAAAAAAAAAAAAAAAAGTCCTTCAACCAAAACTCCTTAGTAAGCTGGTGTCGTGTCCAGCTTACATATTTATTTTCTTTCCTAAATCTTGAGATATCTCATGTAAACTAGACATTCTCTATGCTCATAAATGTGCTGTATGTACTTAAAGCTCAGAAGGGTCCCAGCGTCCCTTAGACCGTCTGCTAGCACCAGAAAGAAATTGTACAGCACCGCTCCATTCTAGAGGAAACACTAAATGCGCATATCTGTGTTTGTCTCCCCTATTTGTTCGTATAATGTACTGAGTGTGTGTAGCATTAATCAGCTGATCTCCATTAGGTGGCGGGGTATATTATGGCTTATATAGAGGCAAGAACAGAAATCAATGTTATTAATAACACAGGAGCCTGGGACTCAAGAGTGCATGGGGAGATAAAGAGGAAGGGAAGGAGAGGAGGAGAATTGGAGGAAGGAGAGGTTAGAGGGAGGTGCAGGAAGACAGACATGCAAGAAGAGGACTTGTCATCCCATTAATGTGCCAAATGCCAACAGGCTTAATGCTGAAAATGCTTCGTATAGTGACAAATCAATGAGGTTAACATTGATCCTGATTAGAACACCACAAGGAAACGGTCAGTGATGTCTCCAGCCCTCTCTATGCTTAAAGGGATAGTTCACTCCCAAAATGACTGTTTTTCAATCGATTACTCACATCATCTTTCCGCCGGTCATGAAATTATTGGCTTATGAATGCGACAAAAACAAAAAAAAATCCATGAATTCAAGGTTTCATTGGGGTGTGTAATTGATAGAAAATAAGTAATTGTAATCCCTTTAAAAAGGGGCATGAAACCTAGGCTGATTTTGTTGAAGTTGTTTTCTAGTTCAGGTTAAAAACTACAGCAGATAAAAAAACATGGCAGGCAAATTAATGGTAAATTAATAAATTGATGCGTTAGATTTAAGTTTGCCATGGATGTACCATACCAATGTGCATGGACAGTTAGTCAACAGTATTGTCAATGCACATCGACACACCTAAATCTAATACACACCCAGTAGCTTTTAACCAGAACTGGAAATCATACTACAAAATAAGCCTAGGTTTTCAGGCCCCTTTAACCCATTCAAACAGGGAACGCATCCGTGTAACCACTTTATCCATATTTTATACTTTGGCTATAAAAAAATAGCAGATAAACAAGTTCATAGCGCGGCACCGAGTGCTATTTTTGAATAGCCAAAGAAATCTAAAAATGACAGATGCGTTCCCGGTCTTAATGGGTTAAGAGCTGTCAAGTCTTTGAACCGATCGCTGTTGTCAAGTATATCTTAGCCTGAAAGATTCAGATGGAATACTAACTAAGTCTTGGAGGCAATGACACATCTGACATAAAGGCTTTTCCTTTTCTGCAAGAAAATATAATATTTATGCAAGCACAATACAGGCAAGCACACACACGAATGCATGCACACAGGCGTGCACAACTGCACACGCATGCATTCTTCATGCATTTTAACGAATGTGTGTGAGTGAAGGTTCGAAGGTCTAGTAGTCAACACCAAATAACAACGTTTTGTTTATCTATTTTCCAGAGTGCTTTGTGGGGGTCTCAGACAAAAGTACGTATTTTGAGTTATTCTGCAACTGTATTCAGCAAGACTATTGTGACTGTGACCTTGGCTATATCAATAGCGATAATTACTACCACCACCATATTACTTTCCTTCTGTACATCGGCTTGCTTACTTGTGGACCAGCAACCAATGACCCTCATGCACGCATACATGCACACAAACACACACACACAGCAGCAGTCCACAAACCCCAGGTGATTGACCTAATAACATTTTTTGAGACCGACAGTCAGTCACTTGGCAGTTCACAGATGAAAAAGCCTTCTTATATTTTAGCCAATATAACAAATATATTTTCCACTGGAACACAAGAGCTGACCCTCAAATAAATAGGCTTCCCTGAGTGTGAGAGAGAGTTTGTGTGTGTATGTGTAGGCGGTGGGGGGGGGGGGTCTTGCGCACGCACACGCAAAGGTCACACATACACATTTCAATCATGCCGTTTTGTGAGTGTTTGTGAGCATACCATAGTGTTTTTCTCCAATATCAGAAATGCATTACACTACTGTACTACTGATGACAGAACTGTGCACATCTGTGTGTGCGTGTGCGTGTGTGTGTGTGTGTGTGTGTGCAGTGGGAGGGGGGAATGTGTACCATATCTCATTTGTTTCTGACTCACAAACAACTGACCCACAAGGACCAAACCTAATTCAAAGGGTTAGCTCTGTTGTGCGCACGACAGTCTGTGTGCGTGTGTCATATTCACCCTATATTCAACCCAGAACCAAATCACACAGGAGACAGAGGGGAAATTGAAAGTGCTGCACCTGGGGTCAGTGTATATGTATGTGTGGGTGTGCAAGGTCAAACATACACATTTCAATCATGCGGCTCCCAATGGAGATTCAGAGACGGGGTTAGGGAGTAGGTGTTAATACCAAATAGGAAGGGATGGACTGAAAAAGACGAGAGGTGAGGCCGGAAGAAAGAAAGACAGACACAGAGAAAAAAGAAAAAGAAAACATACACACACAATGATGAATCTTTCCAGATAGGTGATTATTTTTTACCCGCAACATTAATGTTATTCTAACTTACCGGTAGTCATTTTTAACTCGACACAATTCAGCCCAGCGTGCGATACAGAGTTTAGCCACAAAATTACCAGGAACAGAACGTGCATGGTAACAGTGGTGTAAAGTAACTATGTACATTCACTGTACTCAAGTACTGTACTTAGGTACAATTTTGAGGTATTTTTAATACCTTTACTTCTATTCCACTACCTCTTAGAGGCAAATATTGTATTTTACAATTATTTACAAACTTTTAGTTTCTAGTTACTTTGCAGATATAAATTATTATATTATAAAACATACATTAACCACTTCAGCCCTATTTTATACTGTATATAGGCTATTTGAAAATAGCCGATCTACAAGCTCACAACGCGTCGCGGTGTGACGCGTTGTGAGCTTGTAGATCGGCTATTTTCAAACATTTCAGTACTTTTACTTTTGGTACTTTAAGCATATTTTTATAACAATACTTTTGTACTATTACTCAAGTAACATTTTGAACACAGGCCTTTTACTTGTAACAGAGTATTTTTATATTTGTGGTATTGCTACTTTTACTTAAGTAAAATATCTAAGTACTTCTTCCACCACTGGATACATTGTTACAAGTTATCTACCGCCTAGGAGGCTGCACATCCACAGATTATCACTGACAGGCACATTGTTTTTTTTGTTTGTTAGATTTTTTGCTTGAGCGCTGCATATTAAAAAACGTTTCTTTTATTTTATTTTCCATATTCGGCTTGGGCATTGCACAAAGTATTAGGAGCCAAGCCTAAGTATTACAATAGTATGGAAAACCTGGTTATGTTATCAATATTCTACCAACAGCGAGAAGAGAGAGAATGAGACATACTGCAGGCCTCCGCCATGAATAAATGAATTCATAAAAATACATCTTACAGTTATTCATCTGGATGGATGTGTGTGTGCTGAAGACTATTGGAATTTTAATGATATTTAATAAAAAATGTCAAGTTCCAAGAAACAAGGGGTAACATGTAAGCCTCAACTACCTCCGTTAAATTCAAAGAGGAACATTGCCTGAGGTGACTTTCCAAAGTTAACTAAGGACAGGATTTTTAAGTGGGAGGGTGAGCGTGAATGAATGAAGGCACAGCATCTATAATTTGAAGAGTAAAAACATGGTTTTGAGGGTAGAAAGTAAATGACAGTATTTTCCTGGTGATATCAATGCACATAGATAAACGCTGCCAGGCATGGCAGGAAGTAAAGAGAGATGGGTATAATTCCATCCGTGTTGTTGTGCACATATAAGCGTGCTGACACCTGACATTTTACCACAACACCCTACATCCATCAACAGTGTCTTACACTCTCTCTCCATCCCTTCATTCAACCTATCATCTTATATGTCCTCTTATCCCTGTCCCCCACACACACACAAACACATACAATCATCAGACCTCCACCCTCCTTTCTCTCATTCAACAACCATATCCACTGTACGTACATCCCCAATCTTATTCTTTGTTCTCTATGTCCCTGCCTCCACCTCGTCCTTTCGTTTCTCAAAATGAAAAAACTCATCTCTTTCATCTTACTCACTCTCTCTATGGAGCATCTCTCTTTTGTTGGACCCCACATGACACTACTCTCGCCCAAGACACATGAGCTTCAATTTATACTTCAATTCAAAGGAACTATTCACTGTGGCATGCTTTATTAACCCTAGCATCCCTATTCTGGGGGCTAACATTCTGCAGAAATGGCCTGTCTACAAGCATGTAGATGTGCTATTTTCAGTTAAGAGATGTGTTGTAGACGGAAAAAAGGAGCAGACCTAGTATAGATCCCTGGGGGACTCCAGTCAACCACGTACATTTAAGTGGTTAATATTGTGGTTATTACATTGATTCCATGTGTTTGATTATCACTTATGGCCTCAGCAGTGTAACATGAGCTACAGTGTAGAGCTCTTCACGGGCCCCCCCCCGATTCCGAAAATACCCGACAGGACCCGAGACCCGCACGGGTCGGATCCGTGTTTTATCATGATCACTCGGTGCCAGGTCGGAATCGGTGCCATTACCTTGGAACTCGGGTATGTCCATCATTATGTGTAATACCTGAGTGGATCCGAGAAGACCCGTAGTATGCCTACTGTGTGAGTGCACGGCTGCACTAATCAGGAGAGAAACGCAATGAAGTGCTGTTTAACTTGTGAGTGATGTTTTGGACAGACCTAGGATCAGGTTAGTGCAGCAGCGACATGAATGGCTGTGCATCTTGCGTGATGTTTTAGGCTGGTTTAAGATCAGATTACTGCAGTGCACAAATAAAAATTGCTACGCAATGCATGCACACCACCATACTGCAAGGCAAGCCAGCTGCCAGGCTGATTTGAAAACACCACTGTGCAAATCATGGATTAATCTGACGAGGTGAAAGCAAAGCTTTGATCATAAAATGGTCATTGGTCAGGTCTGCTATTATTTCATAAAGTCCACATTTATTTACAAAGATTTTTGTAGTTTCATATGCACTTTTTTGAAGGGGTGGAACAAATTTCACCGAGCCAATTAGGGTCCGGTTCTGGAAAAAAGAAAAAAATTTGAACGGCTCGGAATCTGACCAAATTGTCACGGGTCCACTCGGGTTCGATTCCGTTATTTGAAAATAATCTCGGACCGGCTCGGACTAAATTTCCTGGGACCATTTCGGTTTGAGTCTGTTTTTTTGACCCGTGAAGAGCTCTACAACAGTGTACGGTGTAGCAGCTTACAGTAGCACTGCATTGTGGACCTTGCGTTGAATGATGGTGACCTAAAAGGAAGTTCTGTTGGTTGCCAGTGGAAAGTGGAGCACTTACCGAGACTACACTGGATGACAGTTCTTTGACCTCCCCCACCTGGACAGAGCTTTGGGTTTTGGGGTTGTCAGTGATTATAAAGTACCTTGGGTTTTGGGCTGTGAATTTTTTCTTTTTCTTTAAGGGGGCAGGTCTGGAGAGTTCACTGCAGTCAGATATTGCTATATTTATGTAGGAAAACAGAGACTCTGGAGACACTCCATTCCAAGCATCATAAACCTTTAACACATGATCCTTTTATGTACTCTCTCCCTCTGACAGATATATCACGTATGAGTCCACTGTTGTCATCATAGCTTATAGCATCATATTTTCCATTTCAGGCAGAGCTACTTAGTGAGCTGCCAAACTTCCCCGACACTCCCCAAACAGCTATACTGTATAAATAAAACATACATATGTAATATACACACATACTGCTTCATGTACTACATGGAATATAAACGTCTATGTGTTTGTACAGACGCCAGCGTGGGGACCAGGACACACTCCGTATGGCAGTCTGAACCCTAATTCAGAAGCAACAGGAGAGCCGCTTTTATTAACCATTCTCTCTGGATCTAGATGGATAACGGTTCAGCAGACCAGAGCCAAGCAACAGGGAGAGAGACACAGAACAGCCTGATCTTCTTCCCAGACCAGAGATCTGTGTGATTCCCCCTCTGGTGAAGCAGCGGCATCACCACATGATATATGAGGAACGCAGGCAAGAGGTGTCTGTGTGTAGCCTAATACTTGATACATGGGCAAGGGAGGCAGGCAGAGAAGTCTGTGTGTGTGTGTGTGTGTGTGT